>NW_004444038.1:1194186-1224779 GCF_000243295.1 Trichechus manatus latirostris
GAGGAAGACTCATTAACAACCTGTGATATGCAGATGACACAACCTTGCTTGCTGAAAGTGAAGAGGACTTGAAGTACTCACTGACGAAGATCAAAGACCACAGCCTTCAGTATGGATTACACCTCAGCATAAAGAAAACAGAAATCCTCACAACTGACCAATAAGCAACATCATGACAAACGAATAAAAGATTGAAATTGTCAATGATTTCATTTTACTAGGATCCACAATCAACACTCATGGAAGCAGCAGTCAAGAAATCATATACCATATTATATTGGGCAAATTAACTGCAGAAGTTCCCTTTAAAAGGTTAAAAAGCAAAGATGTCACTGTGAGGACTAAGGTGTGCCTGACCCAAGACATGGTATTTTCAAACTCCTTGTAGTCATGTGAAAGTTGGATAATGAATAAGGAAGACCAAAGAAAAATGGATAATTTGAATTATGGTGTTGGCAAAGAATATTGACTATAGCATGGACTGCTAGAATAACAAATGAATCTGTCTTGGAAGAAGCACAACCAGAATGTTCCTTAGAAGCAAGGATGGTGAGACTTCATCATATTTACTTTGGACATGTTAGCAGGAGGGATCAGTTCCTGGTGACAGACTTCATGCTTTTTATAGTAAAGGGTCAGCAAAAAGGAGGAAGACCCTCAACAAGATGGATTGACATCATGGCTGTAACAATGATCTCAATCATAGCAGTGATTGTGAGGATGGCACAGGACCGGGTAGTGTTCTGTTTTGTTGTACATAGGATTGTCATGAGTCAGAACTGACTTGATGGTACTTACAAAAACAACAACGTATTTCAAAAGAGATTGACTCAAGATACACTCTACACTAATCCTGCCTCATTAACCTAATAAAGACAACGAATTCCCGAATGGGATTATAACCATAGGCATAGAAGTTAGGATTTACAACACATATTTTTAGGGGACATAATTCAGTTCATAACATTTCACCCTTTATCCCCCCAAAATTAGTACCTCTGCCACATGCAAAACTCACTCACCCTATCATGTCATTGCAAAAGTCTGAAATCAACTCCAAGCCCAACATCTCATCTTCTGAAGTATCTCAATCAAATATGGTTGAGACTTTAGGTACATTTCATCCTGGGACAAAATTTCTTTTTATCCATGAACCTGTGAAATCTAGAATACAAGTTATCTGCTTCCAAAGTACAATGGTAGAACAGCCACATGTAAGATATTTCCATTACAAATGTGAGAAATTGGAGGGAAAGAAGGGATAACAAACACCAAGCAAATCCAAAATCCAGCAGTACAAATTATGTCAGCTCTCAAGGCTTGAAAACAATCCTCTGTTCTTTGAGACCATCTTCACAATGGCTCTGCCGTCCAAGCTCTCTGTGTTGGCCATGCTCTCTGGATTCTGGGTGGAGGCCCCACAGCTCTGGGCTTCAGCTCTAACTTCTAGGCCCGCTGGGACAGCAACTCTGTTCCTTCAGCTTTGGGTGACCCCATTCTCCTAGACCATATGAGTGGAGACCCCAGTCCCTCGGCCCTGGCATGCCCCATTCTTCTGTCCCTTGGCCATGGCATCCCCACCCCCTCTGCTTTGAGCAGTGTCTCCATCCCCCGGCACACCTTAATGGCAGCCACATACTCGGAAACCTAGTCGGGACTCTTTGAAGCCTAGAAGACTATGGTTCCACCCTTTGAGATCTAGGAGACCATGCCCCATCCATTGAAACACCTTTTGATACCCAGGCAGCTCTGCTCCCCTTGCTCCTTCCAAAAGTTCTGCTGATCATCTAGCTGCTCCAGGGGTAGACCTTTTCCTTTTTTTGGAGGACAACAGATGTAGCTCCTTTAGCCTGTTTCCTGCCTATAGAATTCCTAGAGGGAAACAATGTCCTTTCCTTTCTTCCTTTTTCTGTCCTCTTCAGTCAAAGCTGATGGGTTTTCTGCTGTGGTAGTTTGTTAGATCCATCAGTCACAGGCTTAATCTCTTTGACAAAAGATTGTGTAGCCACATCCTTTGTGAACATTCTAGGACATGTGACCTTAGTTTGTACACAGAATTTTCCAAATGTTTAAGTTCTGTTTTCTTTTTGCACAGTTCGTTTTTAAGTACATCTCTTTCCTCTCACATTTTACTATAAGCACCAAGGAGAAACTGTGAGTGTCCTTTAAGATCTTGCTTAGAAATCTCATCAACCACATATCCAAGTTCATCACTTACAAGTTCTACCTTCCACCAAACATTTGAACATATTTCAGACAAGTTCTTTGCCACTGCATAAAAAGCATTACCTTTCCTCCATTGTCCAAGCACATGTTCATCATTTTCTTTTAATGCCTCACCAGAAGCACATAGCAATATTTTGTTGATGGCACCATATGTATTCTCCAAGACAGCAGAGACTTTCTCTATAAACTCTCCTCACTTTCTTCTGAGTCCTCATCAGAATAGCCTGTGATGTCCATAATTCTACCAACATTCTCTTCAAGGCAATCTATGCTTTTACTATTCCAAAAAACAAACAAACAAACCTGTTGCCACTGAGTGAATTCTGACTCATAGTGACCCTATAGGACAGAGTAGAACTGCCCCATAAAATTTCCAATGAGCAACTGGTGGATTCGAACTGCCAACCTTATGGTTAGCAATTGGACTCTTAACCATTGTGCCACCAGGGCTCCTTTTTACTATTAGGCACCTTAAAATTCTTCCACCTCTACCCATTACCCAATTCCAAAGCTGCTTCCACATTTTAAGTATCTATGAGAGCAGCACTCCACTTATCTGGCACCAAATTCTGTCTTAGTGCTGCTATAACAGAAATATCACAAGTGGGTGGCTTTAACAAACAAAAAATTACTTTTTCACAGTTTAAGAGGCTAGAAGTCCTAATTCAGGGTGCAGGCTCTGTTGGAAGGGTTTATCTCTCAGTTGGCTCTGGAAGAAGATCTTTTTCTCTTCTGAGCTTCTGTTCCTGAGAAATCATAATGTGGCTTGGCATCTCTCTTCCCCCAATTCTCTGCTGTGCTCTGCTGACTTGTTTAATCTCTTTTATATCTCAAGAGAGATTGACTCAAGATATACTCTAATCCTTCCTCATTAACATGACAAAGACAACCCATTCCCAAATAGGATAATAACCACAGGCATAGAGGTTAAGATTTACAACATATATTTTGGTGACTTAGTTCAATTCATGACATGTATGGATATTCAGATGCATCTTTGTGTATTGTATATATTTTATATAATCTCATTCTTCAAGTCTCAACTTAAATATATTCTCAGAAAGAAATTTTCTGAATATTTGTACTAATCATGGGTACTCGTATTTAATTTCTGTCCTTTAGCTTCAAAGAGCCTATGTAAATTTGTATTACATATTTATTTGGTTTCTGTCTGTTCCCAATAGAATACAAACTCTCTGAAGTCAGGAACCATATTTGTTATGTGCTCAAATTGTATAGTAGTAGTTCAATAAATATTGATTGAATAAATGAATAAGCACAATAAATATTACTTAAATAAATATACAACTGATGTGGAATTAGTGAAGGTATTATAGAAGGAATAGAATTCTAAACAAACTTGAGAGAGAAGCTATAACATGATACACAGAAAAGGCTTTACATAAAAAGAAAATGTACTCTGATTTTTGTACATGTCTACTTAGGAAATGGGGATTGGGAGAAAAGAGAGGGAAAAATTAAATTGCATTCATTTTATTGGTTAAAAAATCAAGAAATAGTTTGCCATTATTAGTTACTGGATAGAGCCAGAGATTATGCAGTGTGGATACTACAATGGTGATGTTAAGATTTCTCCTTTAAACACTTTGAGTTTGAGTCACTGACAGGTCATCTCATTGTTATGGGCAGAATAAATTTGCAGCTCTACCTCTGAAACTTGCGGAATTTATGGAAGACTGAATAGAGATAATTATGGTTTTGGTAATAGGTGAAATGGTTAAAGAACAAAGAAAAGAGAAGATAGAATGTACAGAACCAAGGGGGATGCTTTATTTTGGGGATGACAGTAGAGTTCATGTTACTAGTGAAGAATATAGAAAGGGAATGGTCAAGAATCCACATATATACTTTGGATAAAAGGGGAATCGTTTTTTATAAGGTGGCAATCAGTAGTATAAGATACTGGAGTTTGTCTGATGAGAAATGTGAAAAAAGCATATAGTTGAAGAATCTAAAAGCTAGGAGGACATTAAGGCCCTTTGAGACTGGAGTTTTATTAATGAAGAACTGAAAGTCATATTGTGTAGGATTATTCTAGAAAGGGTCCCTACGTGGTGCAAATGGTTTACGCTAGAGTGCTAACCTTAAGGTTGAAGGTTCCAACTCACCAAGTGGTACCATGGAAGCAAAGCCCTGGTGATCTGCATCCATTAAGATTACAGCCAAGAAGACTTTATGGAGTAGTAGTACCCTGTAACACGTGGGGTGATCAAGAGTCAAAATCCACTCCTTGGCAACTAATGACAATATTAGAAGAAGCAAGTTCTGAATAAATGGAGACAATGAATACAGATATCTTTTTGATTGGAAAGATGTATTGTCACTTTAAGCAGGTAGCAGGGTCGGTGGGAATCGTTTGAACTAAATTTGTGCAAAGGCACAGCTGGTGAAATGGGAAAGATCAAATGGTACCCGTGGCTCTGTTGTGCTGTGGTATACTATCTCACATGTGTAAAAATAGACAACACACTGGGGGTAGACTTTATAACATCAAATTCAGTTGTAAAACTACTTTTTTTTTTTTCCTTCTGGATGTATTCTGACCATATTCTAATTATCTATGTTTTGATGTTAGCTTCTTTCATACTAGGTAGTTTATAGTTGGAAAAAATATGTCTACTTAGAACCTCTGAAAATAAACACAAAAAGAGGGAAGCCCTGACTATGTGCTCAAATCCTCTGATATGCGTATGTCACGATGGAATTAAATATACAGACAATTTATTTGGGAGGAGTGATGCTTGAGAAAGATAAAGGAAAGAGGGAAAAGGCATAGGTGGGGAAACCCTTCAGCTCACAACGCAGGTCTGACACCTTCGAAAGGAGGAAGGGAAGGAAGGAGGATTGGGTAGGAAGAGTCTCAGACCGCAGTGCAACTCTGATAGAGCCTGGCCAGGACAAAGTGGAAGAAGAATGGTCTGTGACTCTGAGAGAGTCTTGGCCAGGACAAAGTGGAAGAAGAATGGTCTGACCCTATTATGATGGCTGTTGTCAGCCATTGGTGAGGAGCAGCCTGGGCAAAGCCTGGCTTCAGTATGAAACATGTGGGGTCCCTAGGTGCACCAGCTGAAGGCTGTCAGCAAAATATAGTTGTCGCATGAGGTTCTTCCATGAAGGGGGAGGAGAGAAGCTTACTCCCATGGCTACCAAACTAGGTTAATAGCATCTCTACAATTTACTTTCCAAATTAAATCTAGTTATCTTAGGATTCCCCGTAAAATACCAAGTTCTACAATGCCAAATGAGCTGAATTATTCGATCTCAATTACTGTGGATAAGTCTAAGACGTGTACTTATCTATGAATTGAAAACATCATTATTAAGTTGAAATGAATTCCACAGGGAGGTTGCAACCCCACCTGATGTGGCCCATCTGAGTCTCCCCCCATAGAAATTTTCCTTCAGGAATCCTTTCTAAAGTTACAATATCTGTGTCATTTTTAACAACAATTGCTCTGCTGACCTGGTCTGAAATCTGATGAGTAGTCTATTCCTATGTGATATAAACATTTCATTTTTGAAATGTGGAATAAGAACTGCCGTGCAAAAGCTTTAAAGATATTGAAATTCAGGTTGCAAATTTCCTTGGAGACTGAAAAAGAAAACAAAAAAAAGAAAAAGAAACAATGGGTTCAATGATTTTAAAAAAGCCTGTGAAGTGTCCGCGGCCAGCGGTGGTGGCAGTGTCTGCGTGTCTTTGCACGCGTCCTCGGTCTGTTATGCCACTTGGGTAGGAAATGATAGACAATGTGAATTATGAGTTCCATTTTTGCCCTTTCTACTGTTCTGTATAAAAAAACCCTTTTGTCCCAGGATATGTTTTCTATTCAAAGTGAGTGCTTCCATTCAAATGGCCAACCAGATTTTTTTTTTTATTTTTCCCCCTAGGGGAAAAAAATCAGCTGAGTGCACCTCATTTCATGTGACTGCTCCCAGGTGCGATTTTACAGGCCTGGCACACACACTTGCAAGAAGTCGGTTTTGGTTAGCACCCAATTGCAGTGGGAATAATTGGCACACTTGCTCCTAACACACCTCTAAACATAATCCGGCTTGCCACCGCTGGGTTCCTACACACTTTTGGATTGCTCTGACCCCGATGAAAGGAAAAGTTGCTAACAGATATGAGCAAACAGGTTTGTATAAAAGAACGCCTGTGAGCCAGCTGGCCCTGTGTTTGTTCACTGCAATGGGGTCAGGGACCATGTATGGTCTTAATAAATAGAATCAACTGACTTCATATGTATTTTGGCACTAATCTGTGGCCTATGGCATCATTTCCTGGGATTTAGTACAATATTAATAAAAAGGGCTACTCTAGAGTAGGCGCAAATCAATGCTATATTATAAAAGTTTTAATTTTTGCTCCAGAAGAAATTGCAATAGGGTTACCATTGTTTATGGCGTTTATTTGAATACCCATACAGCCAGTTTAAGTTGAGATTTATTTTATTTTTAAATTCCTTTTTAGTTTATATTTATTACATAACAATTTTTTTTTCTCTAGAATATGAAGTTGAATATAGTGTCTGCCTGCAATAAATCTAGGTTTAGCCTTTGGCTTTGAAACACACCGAATTCATTACATTTGTTTGTGCAGCCACTCAATCTGTTGTGGCAACAAATTAGACTCTGATTTAAATTAAAGCACATTGCAAAATAATTAGAAGGGCTTCTCTTTCGTGTTTTTCTCTTCTCTGTCCAAGGTAATGTCCATCAGATAATTAGTAAATAAATAAGATATTTTAAAGAATTTACTCAATTTTTCATCTAGGACAATATTTGAGAAATTGGAAAAAATAACATTTGTTAAGCTGTTTATTTAAGTTTATTATTCATAATATACTAAAATATCAGAACTATTAAAATGGCTAAAAATTAGATTCTTCTTTACGAATCATTTTCTTAAATTTTGTATGCCTGACTGTGGTCTCTATTCTATATTGCCTGCATTTGAGATAGAGTTCAAGTAAGATGCATCATATGAAATAATGATGTATTACACACTATAACATCATCAAAGGAAGAGTGAGGTGAGTTGTTTCTCCTTATGCAAAATGTCAATTTTTCTTGAATCTTTTCTGAGTTCAAAATTCAGACTATAAGTTTACTTAACATGCTTCAGATTTGTTACTGAATTTTCAATCTATTTTAGGTTGAAAATGGAACTGGTAAGAGAGGTCATACTTGTACAGCAATGCCTGGTCTTCTCATCCAAAATGCCCTGCACCATCACCCCTTGTCCCCGGGCCCCTAGCCCCCAGAGCCTAAAAAGTAACACAGCCTTTGGTGATGCTGTGGGAGTATGTCGTCTAACCAATGAGGAAGAAGTCTGGCGAAAGTGTTCATCTCCTTCTTGGTGACGTCGTGCTGTCAGATGCTCTGGAGTGGCCCAATCTGATGGCACAGTGCCTTCCCTACCTGGGAGAGAGATGTAACTAGACCCGAAGGGAACAATTTCAACCTTCATCGGCTTCTCCTAGGGGCACAAAAATCGGATGAACAAGTCCACCTTATGGAAGCCAGTATGCAACACCCCAAAGATGACGCTCCATTTGTTGCTTTACACTACAGAGGCAAGAAAGGAGGATTTGGAGATTGTGGCTTTCAGATTGTGGAAAATCAAACTTGAAGTCAGGTTCAATCATGAAGGAGAAGTGACCATCTCCCTTTATATGCCCCAGAACTTTTACATTAGTGGTAAAAAGACTGAAATCAAATGCTAAGCCCCTAAACCCCTTTTTTAGTTGCTCTGGGGATTCAGTGAGACATAAAACCCTTTTGCCCAGGGTATGGGCCTTGAATAATATTAACAATAAGGATTATTACAAAGAGTCTGAGACTTTAGAAAACAGTGCATACACACACACACACATATAATCTCCAAACTCAAGGAAGAATAAAGCATAATTTTATTAATACAAGATTTTTCACAATGAAATGTTAAAGGTGCACTTATTGAACTTTAAATAAAAATAACTCCTTCAGGATGAAACTCAATAATGCTTAATTAAGAAGCCTATAAATGATAATGTATTGCTGAGGGTAGTAAGTAATAGACAATGAAAGAGTCACTTTTCCCTTCTACTAGGAAGCTTACGTGCCATAGGCAGAGGAGGGAAAACAGGTGTTTCCACAGAGCTCCTGGACAGTCTACACTATAGCTTAGTTCACCATAAACTCTTGATTCTAAACCATTAACTAACAGAGGGTAACCTATGATGCAACTGAATACTCATTGCTGTTGAGTTGATTCCGACTCACAGCGACCCTAGAGGACAGAGTAGAACTGCCCCACAGGGTTTCCAAGGAGTGGCTAGTGGATTTGAACTGCCATCATTTTGCTTAGCAGCCGAGTTCTTAACCACTGCGCCACAAGGGCTCTGATATAACAGGTCTTAGTTATCTTTTGCTGCTATAACAGAAATACCACAAGTGGATGGCTTTAACAAAGAGAGATTTATTTTCTCACAGTCTAAGAGGCTAGAAGTCTGAATTCAGGGTGCCAGCTCCAGGGAAGGCTATCTGTCTTGTCAGCTCTGGGGGAAGGTCTTTGTCATCAGTCTTCCCCTGGTGTAGGAGCTTCTCTGCACAGGGATCCCAGCTGTGCTTTCTTGGTGGTATGAGGTCCCCGTCTCTATGCTTGCTTCTCTCTTTTATATCTCAAAAGAGACTGACTCAAGATACAATCTAATTTTGTAGCTTGAGTCCTGCCTCATTAACATCTAATCATGCCTCATTAACATCATAGAGGTAGGATTTACAATACATGGGAGAGTCACATCAGTTGACAAAATGGTGGACAATCACACGATATTGGAAATCATGGCCTAGCCAAGGTGACACACATTTTTGGGGGACACAATTCAACCCATAACAGTCTCTAATAATGGAAATGATGTGATCATCTTAAAAAGTCACCCACTCCACATTAATCATTTAATATTAACCTGTCAATAATCATGTAATTATTAAGCAACATTATTCTACACGCTGGGAATACAGTAGTCTATAAAATATGTTACAATAGACCACCATTTTTATTGTGTTGAAGGGCTCCACAAAAATGTATCATTTCCCCTCAGAGACTATGATAACACTGAGGGCATAAGAAAGAAAGAAAAAATTGGTTTTTACCAAAATTAAGAGGCCCAGATTGAGGCAAAGATCAGAGCTACGCCTTGAAACACATTTTTGGAAACTCCTTAAAAACTAATTAGTGACAATGATGGCAGAACACTAAGTTCCTGGAGTTCTTCTGTTTAATTAACTTGTCTTAATTTAAAATGTACGTGCACACCATAAGGTGAAATGCATTCCTGAAATATAAACACATCACACGTTCATTGAATTGTATTCTTGGCTTCCTGAACCAAAAGATAAATGTACTTTTGCCACTGATAACAAGCTTAGTGGAGAAAACTGTTATCGTATCTTTATTCAAAGGCTGTCTCTTCCTCTGCTATCTTTCAAGACTTACATATTTAAGCACTCAAGAATAAGAGGGATAAGAATATTTACATAAAAACAAAGTCATTTGGAAAAGAAGCAGAGGAATACATTCCTGCTTTAATTTTCATGTTTCTCATTTTATTTACTTTTTTATGTAACTCTGGTGACAAAAATATCTTTCCATAGAGAATAGTCAACTTGTTAACATCCTTTATAACACATGTGATGCTATTTTTTTTTCTTATGGAAAAATGAACATAATCAATGAAACCCAGGATAAAATTAATATTTTTATCCCACATGAACATAAAGTCAAGCATAACAGAAAACGATGTTCTGAAATGGTTTTCCTACAGAAAAATAATTCTCTTAGGAAGATTCCTCTCTTCCTCCTTTCATAGATATCAATTGTAAAGAAAGAATAGTTTTAAACCAGTACATCTTATGGAAATGCCATCGTATGGCATTGTAGCCTGAGTTTATCCTATTTTATTATATGGGTATTAGAATTTTTGTTAAGTGACTTCTTCATTAAAAAAAATTTCCAGAAATAAACCTGACAAAGGCAATAAGCTCCTGAGAATTTGAAATGTGAAAGAGTTTAGCTCTGGAGGCCGATAGTCCAGCTCTGGGTTCTGGACTATCACCACCAATAATTAGTCACTTTATGTACTGTCTCTGAAAGGTTAGTACAGATTAGGAAATCCACTTCACATCAGATGGGAAGATCCACAAGCTGCACAGGCTTCTCTGGAGAAAAAGAGGTCTAGCAGCCTATTTCCATATTCCCATCTCCCTTTCTTGTAAAGCTATTCTATAGTAAGTTTTTGTGGAACAGAGCTCAGCCTCCTCCCTAGATTCCTTTAATACCAAGGATGCTCCAGTGACAGGGAAACACTCACTTTCATGCATTTCCATTCTCCAAGCTCTATTATAGCTCAGGTGTTCTCTTGCTTTGTCTAGCTGCTGTCCCTATCCCACTTCTGAATTCCATGTCTCTTTATGTGGATCCATGAACATCAATGAGTTCTTCTTCCAGGGACTTCAGAAATCCATAAGACACCAATGACAGTTGATTCTCAAGTACTTTACACGATTATTCTGTCTCAATCTACTGTTGAAGGTTGTTCCAGGTAGCTTCCGAACACAGATATATCTATTACAGAAGCCGTCACCAATCTTGATGCTCACACATGTTCCCAGAATGTAAGGGAAACATGTTGAGTTCTTACATAAAATTGCTCAACAGGTTCATCTTCTAAGAAAGCACCAGATGGACCTGCAGCTTGAGCACCTTAGCAGCCTGTCACACAGAGAGGAGGAAGATGAGTTTGTTTTCTTGTAGGCACCTTCAACCTCTGTGAAAAACCTATTGGAGTCTGCTTTCTCTTACCTGGCTTAGCAAGGCATACACTTCTCTCTACCATAATGAAAAGAGGCAGTAACCTCGCAAGAACAACATTGTTCTAACCAAGAGGCTGACCAATCTGACTCATTCTCCTCCTTAGTCTTCTCTGTACATAGACTGGTTAGGAGAGTGAGACAGAAGTGAAGGGCTAGGGAGGTGGATGTTATAAAGCCAGTGAGGTTCCCATTAGAAAGCTCTGTGATGAGAGTACACGCCCGGGCAGTTATCTGCACACACTTGTTAACTGCTCTGATCTTCAATTTCTTTCTCTAAAAGGCTGGGTACCTATTGCCTTTTACCCTCAGCCCTGGCCCCTGCTTACACTATAGATACAGTAAGTGAAACATATCAGTCAATTGCTGTATCACCTTTTACATTGAGCATTAATCTTTACCAGGTGGCAAAATAGCCCCTTCTTATGAGGACCTTGTGCTTGGTATAGTTGAAGTACGATATAACATCATATTGTAATTATCTTTTTATGTGATGTGTTCTCACCAGATTACGAACTTTTTGAAGGCAGGGAATATGTATTATTATTCTTTGTAACCCTAAAACCATGCATAGTGTCTAGTATATAGTAAGCACCTGATAGCTAGTAATTACTTAATATTTTTGCAATAAATATTGCCTTTATCTCACCCCCATGTCCCTGTCTTTTTAACTCTCTAAAACAAAATGCTTGGATTCAGATATGGCAGCACAAATTAGTAGTTAGTGTCTCCCATTAAAAATCATCTGTGTGATCTAGGTAGATAAAGCTTTCTAAAGTCATGTGAAATGCTTGCAATTACAAAAATAAGGGCTCAGCATCATCTCCTAACCTGCTTAAGCTCTCAGGTCACATTGATAAGGCCTTCATCTCTGTCCACATTTATTGTTAAAATGGTTACTGACATCTGTGATTTAACAAGCTTCACGGAACCAGTTTATGAGTGGAAACAAACCTTCATTATACAGAGCAGGAATCGCCAGACTCAGCACACATTGTAATGGATACATCGTAATGGAGCAATCGTTTTCAGTACAATGTAAAGCTGTCCTTCCTCGCAACACTTGGAGCCAGGCTGACCAGACAGCCACTAGCTGTGGGAACCAGAATGATCACTGGTGAAACGGAAGGCCTACATCACCATGAGCAACGTGCTTTAGGGATGTCAGAAGAGATTGTATTTATTAACCCGTAAAAAAAGAGGAGGCTGCAGAGATGAGAATATGAGAAAAAATTGACAGTATTGACAGAGGTAGAAAGGAGAAGACAATTAGGATTTTGGAAGCTCCACAATGAGAGTGAAACCAGGGCAGAAGCATTACATTTAAACGTCTGACGGAAAAGTGACTGACGAAAGAGATCAGCACTTGGAGTACACAACATAGAGTTAAAGGCCATGACTTGGATTTATGTGATACTCCACCCCTTTTGGGGAGACCAGGGTGAAGCAATAAGTGGACCAGGCTGAAATCTGTGTGATCCCTAATGAATTGACACACATAGTCCACAGGCAGAGTACTAGCTTCAGAATCTTTTGAAGTATTTGTTTAAGGTGTAAAATCCTGTTCCCAACTCCTACCTTCTAGCTGGGAATCTTTGAGAAGGTGGCCAAAGATCTGCACTTTTTACAAGAAGCCTGTGAGATAAGTCTTCATAATTTTAAAGTTTGAAAATCATTAGTCTAAGAAGAGCTTGTATACACTTTTCTAACTAGTTCTTCCCAAGAGTTATTCTGAACATATTTGTTTGCTTTTCCAAAAACTACCTGAATTTCATTGAAATTTTCATGAATAATATAAAATAAATATTTGGAAGAGTGAGAGACACTCATAGAATTGTCAAACTTTTTTAAAATTTCTTTTACAGTAAATATCACACTGGATTATTCATTTGTTAAACACCCTCTGTCAAGATGTACTTTGCAAATCAATGCTAAAGCTCAGTGAAATTAAGAATATTGTAGTTTTTTTGTTCTGTTTTGTTTTTTTAAATATTTTATTGTGTTTTTGGTGAAAATTTACACAGGAAATTAGGTTCTCATTTAACTTCTATACATATTGTTCAGTGACATTCTTCCACAATATGTCATCATTCTTGTTATTTCCATTTTGGTTGTTCTGTTTCCATTAATCTAGCTTCCCAGTCCACACTTGCCTTCTCATCTTTGGTCTAGGGTAAATGTTTATCATTTGTTTCATCTCAAGAATTATTTTGAGGAACACAGTACTCATAGATGATATTATTTATTTAAGAATACTGCGTTTGGAAAAAGTTTTTGGCCAGTACAAGTCACACAAAGGTCTAATCTCCATAATCTACAAGAAAATCCAACCACTCTACAACAAAAAGACAAGTAATCCTATTAAAAAATGGGCAAAGGCAATGAACAGACAATTCACCAAAGAAGACATTCAAGCAGCCAAGAAACACATGAGGAAATGCTCGCGATCACTAGCCATTAGAGAAAGGCAAATTAAACCCACAGTGAGATAGCATCTCACCTCGGCTTTACTGGCATGAATCAAAAACACTGGAAATAGCAAATGCTGGAGGAGCTGTGGGGAGATCGGAACTCTTATGCACTGCTGGTGGGAATGCAAAATGATACAACCATTTTGGAAAATGATATGGCGCTTCCTTAGAAAGCTAGAAATAGACATACCATCCGATCCAGCAATCCCACTCATAGGAATATATCCTAGAGAAATAAGAGTTGTCACTCGAATAGACATATGCACACCTATGTTCATGGTAGCATTGTTCACAATAGCAAAACAATGGAAACAACCTAGATGCCCATCAACAGACGAATGGATAAACAAACTATGGTACATACACACAATGGGGTACTGTGCAACCAGAAAGAACAATAATGAATCTGTGAAGCATCTCATAACATGGATGAAACTGGAGGACATTATGCTGAGTGAAATAAGTCAATCACAAAAGGACAAATATTGTATGCGACCTCTATTGTAAAAATCCATGAAAAAGTTCACACACAAAAAGTAACAATCTTTGTTGGTTACCCGGGATGGGAGGGGTGGGGTGGGGGAGAACTAAATAGGCAATAGATAAGTGGTATCTTGGGTGAAGGGTGAGACAGTACACAATACAGGGGAAACCAGCACAACTTGCACAAGGAAAGGTCATGGAACCTCCATAGACACATCCAAACTCCCTGAGGGACTGATTGCTGGGTAAGAGGGCTGTGGGGACCATGGTCTCTGGGAACGTCTAGGCCAATTGGCATAACACAGTTCATAAAGGCAATGTTCTACATTCTACCTTGGTGAGTAGTGTCTGGGGTCTTAAAAGCCTGTGAGCAGCCATCTAAGATACGCCACTGGTCTCATCCCTTTGGGAGAAAGGGAGTGTGAAGAGAACAGGATACAAGGGAAAGATTAGTCTGAAGGACTAATGGACCACAGCTACCAAGGCCTCCACTGGACTGAGTCCAGTACAGCTAGATGGTGCCTGGCTACCACCACTGACTGCTCTGACCGGGATCACAGCAGAGGGTTCTGGACAGAGCTGGAGAAGGATGTAGAACAAAATTCTAACTCACAAAAAAAAAGACCAGATTTCCTGGCCTAAAGGAGACTGGAGAAACCCCAAGAGTATGGCCCCCAGACACCCTTTTAGCTCAGTGGTGAAGTCACTTCCAAGGTTCACCATTCAGCCGGGGAGTGGACAGCCCCATAAAACAAAATGGGACTAATGAGGCACAGCAGTCCAGGGACAAGGACTAGAAGGCAGAAGGAGACAGGAAAGCTGGTGATAGGGAACCCAAGGCTGAGTAGGGATAGTGTTGACGTGTTGTGAGGTTGTTAACCATTCTCATAGGGCAACATGTGTACTGTTTAATGAGAAACTATTTTGTTCTGTAAACCTTCATCTAAAGTGAGAATAGCAGCACAATTGGAAGAGCGTAGTCGATGTCACTGAACTGTGCATGTAGAAATTTTTGAAAAGGTGTATCTTTGGCTACGTATATTTTCACCAAAAAAAAAAAGGACAAGAAGGGAGAGGGTTGACATGTCGTGGGGTTGTTAACAAATGTCATAAAACAATATTTGTACTACTGTTTCATGACAAACTATTTGTTCTGTAAACCTTCACCTGAAGTACAATAAAAAAAAAATTTAAAAAAAAAGAATATTGTGTTGGAAGAACATTTTAAAATTAGCTATTTTTTGCATGTGTTTTTGATGTTCTTAAGTATTAACAATCCTTTGCATTTCTGTGAAGATGAACAATGAGTAAGAATGACTAGGATTCAATACTTGCACATGTTAAATTTTCTGATTTATCGAGTCTGGCAAGGTAGATCCAGAAAGACATTAACACCATGTAAGAATTTTCTTTTTTTTATTATTGAGATAAAATTGACATAACAAAATTCACCGTTTTAAGCATCTTAAAGTGTACAATTCCTTGATATTGAGTATAATTACAATGTTATACAACCATCACCTCTATCTAATTCCAGATCATTTTTATCACCCCTAAACAAAACCTTGGAGGCATAGTGGTTAAGAGCCAAGGCTGCTAACCAGAAGGTCGGCAGTTTGAATCCACCAGGCACTCCCTGGAAACTGTATGGGGCAGCTCTACTCTGTCGTATAGGGTCGCTATGAGTTGGAATGGACCTGATGGCAATGGGTTTGGTTTTATTTTCTGGGGGGGAGGGGGTTAACGAAATCTTGTAACTCCCAATTCCTGCTTCCCTGCTCTCTGGCAACTACTAATCTACTTTCTGTCTCTAGGTACGTGGTTATTCTGGACATGCCTATGAATGGAATTATACAATATGCAGCCTTTTGTGTCTGGCTTCTTTCAGTCAGCATAATGTTTTCAAGGTTCATCCACACAGCAGTACTTCAACCCTTTAATGGCTGAATAATATTCTACAGTGTGGATACACCAAGTTTTGCTTATCCATTCATCAGATGATGGAAATTTGGATTGCTTCCACTTTTTCGCTATTATGAATAATGCTGCTATGAATATTTTTGTACAAGTTCTTCCATGAAATATGTTTTCTGTCCTTTTAAGTATATACCTAGGAGGGGATTTGCTGGGTCGTATGGTAACTATAGTGTTGCTATGAGTCTGAATCAATGGGACAGCAATGGGTTATAGTAACTCTATGTTTAAACTTTGGAGAAACTGTCGAACTGTTTCTCGCCACAGCAAAACCATTCTATATTTCCACCAGCACTGCATGAAGATTCCAATTTCTGAACATTCTCATCAACTTGTTATTATCTATCTATAGTTGGAGAAAACACTTTGTACAATTTAAATCCTTTTTTATACCTTAAGATTTGTTCTGTGGCCTCATATATGATTTATCCAGGAGAATGTTGCATGTGTATTTGAGAAGAATGTTCTGATGTTGTTCGTAGAGTGTTCAATATATGTCTGTCGAGTTGGTGTAATGGTTAAGCACTCAGATGCTAACTGAAAGGCTGAAGGTTAGAACCCACCCAACAACTTTATAAAAGGAACACATGGTTATCTGCTTCCATGAAGATTATAGCCAAGAAAACCCTATGGGGCATTTCTACTCTGTCACATGTGGTCGCTGTGAGTCGGAATCCAATCAATGGCGCCCAACAGCAACAACAGATCTAGTGGGTTTGTAGCACTGTTCAAGTCTTTTATTTCCTAGTTTTGATCTTCTGTCTAGTATTTCTATTTTTATTGAATGTGACATGAGGTATTGAAGTCTCCAGCTACTATTTTTGAAATAGTTATCCTTTCAAGTCTGTCCATTTTTGATTCATGTACTCTGAGGGTTTGTTCTTAGGAATGTATATGTTGTATATGTTTATAGTTCTTATATCTTCTTGATGGACTGACCCTTTTATCATTAAATAATGTTATTCTTTATCTCAATTTATGTCTCAAAGTCTATTTTTTTATATTTACGTAATCACAACAGCACTTTTTTTGTTACTATTTGTGTGTAATACCTTTTTGACACTTATGCTTTCAATTTTTTGTGTCTTGAATCTAACATGAGATTTTTTGTAGACAGATAACGTTGGATTATATATATACATGGAGCCCTGGTGATGTAGTGAGTAAGAGGTACGGTTGCTATCCAAAAGGTTGGCAGTTCAAATCCACCAGATGCTCCTTAGAAACCCTATGGGACGGTTCTACTCTGTTTTATAGGGTTGCAATGAGTTGAAATCGACTCAACAGCAACACGTAAGGATATATAAAACCATTCCAGAATTCTCTGTTTTAATTAGAGAGTTTAATCCAATTGCATTTAATTTAATTACAGATATGTAAGAACTTACATTGAACATTTTGCTATTTATTAGAGAGAGATTTCCTTTGAACACCTGGTACCAAAATTTCTCAGTCTTTGCAGAAAGGTTCTGTGTTAGGGCACACCTTCCACACTCAGCCAGGTAGTTCACAATCCTGCCTTAACCTTATCTTCTTATTTTCACAGAGCCTCAGTTCATCCAGACATAAGAGCTTAAGGTCTTTCCAGGTCTTTCTTGAGCATGTACACAGCATAGTGTATGTACGTGGTCTTCTAGTTCTAGGAGTGATTGGAGATTTTCAAAGCCTTTGTTCCTCCAAGGCCTCTCATCCCCCAGCTTTTCCTCCCAAGCTTTTTGTTTAGCCTGTTGTGTGCTCCAACTTTTATCCATTTCCTCAGGTATAAATGACAGAAAAACATTCAAGTAGAAGTTGTAGCACTGGGTGATTTACAAGTTAGACAAATAAAGACAAGACTTTTGGCATCGTCTTCTAGACAACTCAAAAAAAAGAAAAACAGTTGCAATTCCTTCAGAATGAGGTATTTTCTGTTCTGTCCAGTATTTAGACTAAGCTGGGGAGCAAGACATACACTAGGGTAAGTTAAAATGTCATGAAGCTTATTATTCTTATCAAGATTCAACTACTTCTTCTCATAAATTCTCCTCAGGTTGCTCCAATCATTTGATTAATATATAGGATTCTGGAAATTTGATTCTAACATTACCTGTTTTTTAATTTTTTAATTGCTTTTATGGTAGAGAAGACTTTCAGAATCTCTTATTCTGCCATTTTTATTGCCACGTACAAATTTAACCATCCACTTCTGTATTAATTCTAGTTCTCATTTTGATTGGATACAAACAAGCCAGCCAGTGTAACTCATGCAAACTTAAAAAACATATATACATACATGTTATTATTAGGTGCTGTTGAGTTGGTTTTGACTTGTAGTGACCCTATGTACAATAGAATGAAACACTGCCCAGTCCTGCACCCATTGTTATAACCACTGTGTCAATCCATCTAGTCAAGAGTCTTCCCCTTTTTCTCTGACCCTCTGCCTTACCAAGCATGATGTCCTTCTCCAGGGTGTGGTTCCTCCTGATAAAATGTCCAAAGCACGTGAGATGAAATCTGGCCATCCTAGCTTCCAAGGAACACTCTGGCTATATTTCTAAGACAGATTTGTTCCTTCTGTCAATCCACAGTATATTCAATATTCTTTGACAACACTACAATTCAAAGGTATCAATTCTTCTTTGGTCTTCCTTATTCATTGTCCAGTTTTCCAAGCATATGAGGCCATTGAAAATACCATGGCTTGGTTCAGGCACACCTTAGTCCTTAAAGTGACATCTTTGCTTTTCAACACTTTTAAGAGGTCTTTTGCAGCAGATTTTCCCAATGCAATACATCTGTCAGTTTGTCATAATGTGGTAGCTTGTGTGTTGCTGCAATGTGGAATCTATGCCACCAACATTTCAAATGGCAGCAGGGTTACCCATGGTGGACAGGTTTCAGCAGAGCTTCCGGACTAAGAGCAGACTAGGAAGAATGACCTGGTGGTCTACCTCTGATAAAATTGGCCAGTGAAAACCTTATGAACATCCGTGGAACATTGTCTGATATCGTGCCGGAAGCCAGGCCTCTCAGATTGGAAGTCACTCAAAATACAACTGGAGAAAAGCTGCCTCCTCAAAGTAAAGTTGACCTTAATGATGTGGATGGAGTCAAGCTTTTGGGATCTTAATTTGCCAATGTGGCGTGACTTAAAATAAGAAGAAACAGCTGCAAATATCCATTAATAATCAGAACATGAAATGTACCAAGTATGAATCTAGGAAAATTGAAGATGTCAAAAATGAAATGGAATACATAAAGTTCGATATTCTAGATATTAGTGAGCTGAAATGGACTGGTATTGGCCACTTTGAATCAGAAAGTAATATGTTCTCCTATGCCAGGAATGACAAATTGAAGAGGAATGGCAATTCATTAATCATCAAAAAGAATATTTTAAGATCTATCGTGAAGTACAGTGCTGTCAGTGATAGGATAACATCCATAGGCCTACAAAGAATACGACTTATAGGAATACAGTTAATCTGACTATTATTCAAATTTACACATCAACCACTAATGCCAAACATAATTAAATTTGAGATTTTTACCAACTTCTGCAGTCTGAAATTGATGAAATATGCAATCAAAATGCATTAATAATTAGTGGTGATTGGAATGAGAAAGTTGGAAAAAAAGAAAGGTTGGTATTTGGAACATATGGCATTGATGGTATAAACGACACTGGAGATTGAATGATAGAATGCTGCAGGACCAATGACTTTCTCATTACAGATACCTTTTTTCAACAACATAAATAGCAACTATACCTGCAGACCTCACAGGATGGAAAACACACGAATCAAATCAACTACATCTGTGGAAAGAGACAATGGAAAAGCTCAATATCATCAGTCAGAATAAGATCAGGGATGACAGTGAAACAGACCATCAATTGCTCATATGAGAGCTCAACTTGAAGCTAAAGAAAATTAAAACAAGTCCACAACAGCCAAAGTATGAACCTGACTATATCCCACCTGAATTTAGAGACCATCTCAGAAACAGATCTAACACACTGAATGCCAGTAACTGAAGACCAAATGAGTTGTGGGATGACATCGAGGACATCAGACATGAAAAAAGCAAAATGTCATTAAAAAGCCAAGAAAGAAAGAAAGGAAAGACCAAAACGGATGTCAAAGAGACTCTGAAACTTGCTCTTGAACATAGAGTAGTTAAAGTGAAAGGAAGAAATGATGAAGTAAAAGAGCTGAACAGAAGATTTCAAAGAGCAGCTACATAAGACAAAGCAAAGTATTATAATGAAATGTACGAAGACCTGGAGTTAGAAAACCAAAAGGAAAGAACACTCATGACATTTTTCAAGATGAAAAAACTGAAGAAAAAATTCAAGCCTGAAGTTGCAATAGTGAAGAATTCTATGGGCAAAATATTGAACGACACAATAAACATCAAAAGAAGATGGAAGAAATACAGAGTCACTGTACCAAATATATAAATATATATATACAGATTTATGAATACTGTCATCAATTTCTTTTAGTAATTCTACTCGTAGTTATGGCTGAGGGTCAGCTGCTACATTGATTCTTCTTCTTCTTTTCTGAAATTAGACTCTGTGGAACAGCCTTTAAATCATAACACAACAAAATAAAGTAATTATTAGATCTGTGGAATTTGGAAAACTCCCTCCATTTTCTTTCACTATAATTCAGAGAACATCAAGGCATACCTCTATGGGATTTTAGAATTCATGCATTAAAGTGACAGAGTGGAAAGTTAAGCAATGTTGCTCTACGCCCTCTAGCCTGCCTTCCGGCCAGGACCAGATGGCCCCTGTTCTCTCCTCTGTAAGCAGTCGGAGCACTTCTTACCACATCTGTACTTTGTAGGGAAACATACAGAGAGTGGACTTGTGAAATGAAAACCCAGAGAAAGCTTCCCTCAGCAAGTTTAGACAGGCCCAGTCTTTGACCCATGAGCTAAAAAAAAAAAAAAAAAAAACTAGTCTTTGAATTCTCCGGTAGTGACTTGTGTAGAAACATGTTTTCTATTGTTAATATCACCACTAAATGACATATACACAATCAAAACCATGATGTGAACTATCTTGAAATGACTGTATTGGAAAATAAAGCAAAACACACTTACTGCTAACTGCCAAAATTGAATATATTAAATTTTATTATGACATTTTGAAGAAATAGAGTAAAATCCTATAATAATTAGGTGACTCTTTTGTATCATTGAATATTTATCGAACAACTACTATGGGACAGGCATATTCCAAGATGGTAGAGATTAAGACTTCAAATGAAATACAGCATGTTCAGTCAAATTTTAATTTCAGATGAAAAAGTAAATAATTTTGAATATATGCCCAAAGTAATTCATGAGACGTGTTTATGTTAAAAATATTTTTGCTTAACTAAAATTAAAATTTATTTTTTAAAAATTGATTTTGCTGTTGTTGTTGTTGAGAATATATGCAGCAAAAACATGCACCAGTTCACGTTTCTACATGTACAATTCAGTGACATTGATTACATTCTTCAAGTTGCGCGACCATTCTCACCCTCCTTTTCCAAGTTGTTCTTCCCCCATTGACATAAACTCACTGTGCTCAAAGGTTCCCATCTAATCTTTTGAGTTGCTGTTGTCAATTTGATCCCATATAGATAGATCTTAAAAGAGCATAATGCTCAAGGTAGACAGACAGTCTTTACGAGTTAAGCTAAACTATTGTTTAATTTGGAGCCCTAGTGTGCACAGTGGTTACAAGCTTGGCTGTTAACCAAAAGGTTGGCTGTTTGAATTCACCAGCCGCTCCTTGGAAATCCTATGGGACAGTTCTACTCTGTCCTATAGGGTTGCTATGCATCGGAATTTACTCTATGGCAACTGGTTATTGTTGAATTTAAACAGGATGTTCTGTATTTTTATTTGCAATATCTGACAAGCTTACTGGAGATAGAACTCTGTAGAAGATATAAATACTGGCTGCTTTTATGGATATTACAAGTATACTGAGTGGTGTAATTAAATAGCCATCTACAATATCGGGAGATAAATACAATAGGGCGGCTGCAAAGAATACACATTCCTTTTTTAAGGTGGTCAGAGAAGCTCTCAAAGGGATAGTAAGTAGAACAATTCTTAGTCAAAACGAGTAGCTTTTGTGAACTCAAAACCATAAAGGTATCTCACTGCTGAGTTACAAATTAATTCATATTCCACAGCATTGAGTGCACATGGAAATTTCATATGTGAACCCTAAAACCCCATATAGATAAGATAGGCAGGCTCATATAGACCAAAGCTTAGAGAAAATTTGTTTTAGCAAGGGATTGATGGAAGCAGATGTGAAGAAAATTCACCCTGGCTGCAGTGAGGAGGTCAATTATGGGGTCGCCTGGAACCAGGGCATCAAGTTAGCAGTCTATTGCTAAGATCTGATGGTAGAGTCTTTACGAGAGAAATGGACATAAAGGCAGAGAAAACAGGATGAATTTTTCTAAGATCTTGCAAGTTACTGACAAATAAAATATAGGAGATGAATAAAAAAGAGAGTCAAGAACGATGCTTAGTTTTCTGCCTTGGACAACTGGATGCTTATGGTGACCTTCACTGACACAGCAAAATCCAAGAAGATGAATGTTGGGAAACATTCAAAGGAAATATTTAGGAGGAAGCTAGAATATCAGTATTATTATTACATATAATATATAATTAGAGTATATAGTTGTTATATATAAAATACATAGAGAGCAAAGATAGACAGGCAGACAGATAGGCAGGCAGGCAGACAGACAGACAGGTAGATAGGTAGACAGGCAGGCAGACAGGCAGACAGACAGACAGGTAGATAGACAGGTAAATAGACAATAGATAGAAAAAGATAGATACGTAGGTAGACGGACAGACAGACAGACAGATAGATAGTGATAGAGTGTGTATCGGGAACATATTTGTGAATCATCAGCTAACTAGTGATACTTGAAGCTTTAGGAGTGGATCTGCTCACCCAGGGCAAATGAAGAAAAAGAGAAGAGTAGAACCCTAAGGAGTCATGAGTCATGACATTTAGGAAATTAGTGGAGGAAGAGCTGCCTACATAGGGGCATATGGTGTATGACAAAAGTTAGAGGATTGTGTACTGATGAAAAATTCCAAAGAATAAAGCATATAATTAGAGAAAAATAATCCCTAGTATCAACAAACATACAGATGAAGTAATAACCACATGGACTAAAACAGGACCCAATGGATTTGGTATAAAGAAGGACGTTGGTGACCTCTTGTTTACTAGTGTCATTTAGAGCTCAGGACAACATAAAATGTTTGCTTTTTAAAATTTAAATGTATTTTATCATATTTTTATTATTTGCTTAATTCCTCCTCAGTAGATTGCTTTTTTTCAATAAGCACCATAGGGCCACTGAGTTGGAATTACTCAACGGCAAGGGGTTTTTAACAATCATACATGAGGTATAACTCATGATTAAAAATTCCCAGTTGAAGCTTTATCTGACAACTCTTCATAATACTTGCCTATTTTTATTATCTGGGAGGTTGTTTTTTACTGCTTTGGAAAAATAAAAGTTTATAGATAACATAAATTTATATTTCAATATTGGAAAAAAATTTTATTTCTTTCCTGAAATTCAACAGGCATTGTTTCTCTCTACCTGCTTCCATAGTGACGAGCTCATGAGCAACATTAAGCCAAACAGCTCAGGCTGCTTCTACCAATTAAGGGTTGCTTAAGCAACAGGCTGCAGGAGACATTATTTCCAGTTTGCTGCAGTTGCTGAGAGCAACAGTGAAATGAGAATCACGGAATCATTGAATGTCAGATGTGGAAGGACTCTGGAGAAATAGTATGCCTCATTTTCAATCGAAGAAACTGTGGCTTTCAGCAGTTTATTGATTTCTCCAAAGTCACACAGTTAGTTACTGTCAGAATCAGAACTAGGATAGAGTTCTTCTGACTTCTACCCTAGCGCTTTGCTGTATTACATTACTTAGCCAAGGAGTTCCTATATCTGACAATAAGCAGTGTTGAAATGGCAGTTTTGGAAGGTTGTCTAATTACAAGAGCAACAGAGAACGAGGGGAGAAGATCGGATCAGGGAAGGGGAGGGAGAGATGGTTATCTTCTACGCAGTCGATTGGGAACTTAGGACAGATCTATTAGTGCCACAAGCCAGAAACACTTGGATGATGACTTGGGAATATGCTGCGTCAAAAACCAGCACAAAGCCAGGTTCACAAAGGCACAAAAGTCACATCCTAACTGGGAGGAATATCACTAAAGACAACTGTATGGGAGCCATATTCCAGAAACCTGCAGAAGAAATATTGAAGCTCGAAATGTGTGGCCAGTGAGAAGAGACAGCACCAACAGCCCAACAGCATAGTGAATGAATATAGGAATTCAGTGACTAAAAACATAATTTGGCTCTCGGTAAAGAAACTTTTGCAGCTTCCTGGTCTTGCTCTTCCTGTCTTAAAGAGAATCAGTTCCATTTGAGCAGAGGAGAAAGAGACAGATGTATCTGACAGTTACGGAACATCCTCTATGAGCATGTTTTTGACCCTACACTAAATTCTAACAAAAATTTAATAAGCTGGCTATTATTATCTCCATTTTTCAGATGAGGAAATGGAGTAGTAGAGATATGCAGTACCATATCCAAGGTCACGTAGTTGTAAGGGAGGGAGATGGGATGCAAATCCAATTTAGCTTGAAGCCAAATTTCAAGTGTTATCTATTGTGTGTGGTGAGGGATCCCAGACTGAGAAGAGTTCGCTGCAACTGAGTGAGAGCAGTGCCTGCAAGAGGCAGCCAAGCTGAATTATAGGGAATTTATAGCTAGAGCCTGATTTAAATAAACAGGCATAGAGTTGAGAAATGAAAAATTATTGAGCTGGAGCTTTGAATGAATAACAAATACACCTGGAGAATGTAAACTCTTGAGACTCAAACATATTTCAGGGCTTACCACGAGAGTGGACAACTTTGGGAATAGTGAGGAGTGGTGCCCGGCAGCCAGCTCGTATGCGCTTGTGAGAGCCGATGGTTAAATGTACAGGAAGTTTTCAAGTTTGATGTCAAACACATCCATTATTAATAATTAAATTATATAAACCTACAGCTAATACATTCTATCAAAAACAAAAGTACATACACAAAACTCATTATTTTCTGATTATTTTACTACCTTTTGCCATTATCTATGCTCTTGGAGTTATTTATGTCTATTATTTTTGTAGTGGAAATATTTTATAATGATGTTCTACGTGTTACACATTTCTTCCCAGCTCCATGCTCCAGACGTCACGTTGGTAGCTTGATATCAGCCATGATGGGAGTATTTAAACTATAGATACTATCAAATACTACAGATAAGGTTTGCCCTTTCTTTGTCTGTTTATTTGTTGTTGTTTGTGACTGCCTAGGCTTACAGAAGGCATAGAAAGAGAGTAAACAATGCAGATCAAACTAGGAGCGCCATGCCTGCCATTAATTTGTGAATAGCACGAAGTGTTGGCAATTTATGGTTGAACTATCACCTGGCTATATATTGTTTACATCAGTAAAATCGAATACACACACACACACACACACACACACGCACACAAGCTATTTTTCTGGAATGTCAGTTGTTACGCGTTTACCAGGACAACACTGTGTGAGGGGGATCCAGTTGATGAGGTAAGCTGGACGTGCTTGCACCTGTCACGATACAAAAGTCAGACAGGACAGATGTTGACCGCAGTTTTCAAAAGCGCTAGGATTATTTCTTGTAAAAGATCTGTGCCTCAGAGATGATCCTATCAATGTGGCCTTTTAGTTGGAATATCCCTCAGAATCATGGATACTTACTTACAGTACAAATGGTATAGAACATCTGACGTCGGGGGAGGGTTCAGAAATGCTCAAGGAAGTTCAGGCAAAACTATAGGATAGAGGAGAGGGGAGTGGAGGAGAGTCCATGAGAATCTGTGCCTATATTACTGCCTTTGCATGGAGTTGGACGCCTTTACAGAGATCAAATAACCTGCTTTTAAACATTCAAATGCAAGTATCAGGCGAGTACATGTTTTCAAGTATTTTCTTCTCGATTCATCAATCCTAGCCAATATAAGTCAATGCCAAGTTGGTTTTCTAGATAAGATGCACTTCAGATAAATTACAGTTCTGCATGTATTTTTCATTAAACTTTTCCTGTTTTCAGGAAGATTCTTTTGTTTGTTTATAAAAATTGTTCATGTAGTTTTATTAAAAATGGAGCTTTCTTCTTCATTTATCTATGAAACACTGTCATTTAATAATCTTCTTATTGCTTAGTAAATTCCAGCCACTTTTTATACTGTATAGTCCATACTCTCTTTCTCAGTAACTTTTCCTTTTCGATGTAAGTCACTCCATCTTCTGCGATGGGAGATGCATTTCTAGAAGGTTTATTTGTTTTCTTTATTTTTTTTTTCTCTCCAATACTGAAAAATTTTCTTTACATAGCTAGGAGACATTTTAAGAATCCAATTTATTTCCTTTTTTAAAAATGCAGTGCTTTGAAGAACTGGTTGAATTCAAGATAAATTCTCTCAGGTAGAGCATTTGTCTTGTTTTACATAGAATTAAAAAAGCCACTTGTTTTCTTCTGTAAGAGTTTTGGGGAAAAATAAGAAAGTAAGCTTAAGTGTTTTTTTCTGGACTAAAGCAAAGTTAATTGCAGACAGAGAGTTATAAGAAAGGTAATGAATTCATGTTCTCTGGCAAAAAGCAATGGTAAAACTATCCAGTTACTATTTTTCCCCAAATAATTGAATCACACCATCATAGATCACATAACAACATCTTCATCATAGGGGTATAGTCTTATCTCCATGTCAGACTAGCTATACCACAAACACAACAGATTATGGGAAGCTCATAAATAAAATATGGAGAGGTGATATGTTCTCTGTCACGAAGATATTAAATACCTCACAAAATTGGGTTATACAACAGTAGAGTTATTAATCAAAAGCATTGAATTAAGCCTTAGATTTCTGTTACAGGACAATCATTTTCATAAATTAAGCTCTTAAAAGTACATACTGGTAAAATCGCCAGTGGATTTATGGCTAGCTGGAGTGTCGTACTCCAACCTCCAACAGTGACACATGTCATTCGGCGGTTATTACACATGGCTTTGTTTCAGGCTGAGGACTCAGCTTATGTACAAGATTGCAAGGCTCATTAGGACAAGGACTTGGTCAAAAATTTCCTCATACCTTTGCACACTGCACATTGCCTGGCTCATGCAGATTACCTGGGGTAGATAATATGTAATTATAAATTTAGTACTATAAAAGTCTATGTAATAGATCAATGAGAATAGATACATGCAGCATTAATTGTAAAGTATGCCTTCTATCTTTCTTGACCGAAATCAGGCTCTAGCAGCACAACCCTGCCTTCCGTTCTAAGCTGAAGAGAGACCTATGCAATCGCAAATGGTTCAGACAGGAGTCCCAAAGTGATTTAAGGGCAATTTTCAGTGGAAAGCATCAAAGAGCAAAGCACTTTCAGTGACGGTCTCCATGTACTTGATGGGATGATACTCTACAAAGAGCTGTTCTCTTCGGGCTGGAAAGTAAAACAGACAGGCTGATGATTTGAATTAAGCATATGGAAGTAATATAATATCTTTTATTCCTAGCTTAATCAAATGATCCCATAGCTTGAGAGCAGAGTCCACTTTGTGTATAGACAACGCTGGCAGACACCAAAGGCAGATTTCATAGTAGCAGGAAATGACCTGCTGAAAATTCAACTCCATGTCTTCACTGAAGTTTGAAATTCCACTATTAATAATGTTTCCCTCTGTATTAAGTATTAGCCACCTCCTAGCACAAGCGTTTAAAATTCCAATGATCTTAAGCAACGTAATTTAGCTCTTGAAGTCAGTAAACGTTAATGTCCTTTGCTGACCAGATTATCACCACTTTCTTCTCTGAGGAGAGAAGTACCGTGCTGCAGGGTGTGTGCGGCATTGACTGATGAAGAGGGAAAGTTCCAAAGAAGAGAGAATAAAACAAGACATTCAAAGAATAGAAGGGAAAGCATTCTAATAAATAAAAAACACTTTATCTTAAAGTAATTAGTTCGTTGTTGTTTTTTCTATTCATAGGAGTAAATTAAAATTTATGTGTCTTTTCTATTTTTATGATTCTAGAGTTTGATGAAGTCTAGTAATGGAAATTAAAAATACTATTTAAAGTACTTGTATAAAGAAAAACAAACTTTCTTGTTGTTATGCAAAAGATAAGTCAATGAGAAATGGACTATTAAATCTTTTTAATTGTTCAGTATTGATTAATAAGGTGTAAATAATTATAGCGGTGATATTAACCGATGCAATCACAGGACAATAAATTTATGCAGGGCTTTGCAAAAACAACTCAAATGTGCCTCTGAAGTAAACCACTGACTGCTAGACAATTTACTTTCACATAAAATGAAATATACTCCAAACGAGTTTAATTAAAACGTCAGAATTATTGCTTTAATGGATGCATTTTTCTCATTAGATTTCTTTAACTATTTGTCCTAATATATTGAGTTACTTTATTTAGCATCTAAATGAATATTGTAACCTGTCGTTGATAAGAATTTATGTCCTATATTAGCTTAATGGCAGAAGATATTATTGTATGTCATAAAGATATATACTTACTATTTTATTTAGTTTTTTATTTTCATAATCTAACAAATTTTTTTCTCATTTGACAAGTAATCACATGCAACATTTAAATATATTTCCCCAAAATTATTTATTCATTGATGCTTTCCTCCATCTATTTTACAAATATTTATTTTATACTCACTATGCATCATTTGTGCTAGATACTACAGGCAATTCAGTAGTGAACAAAACAGGCTTAAGCTTACAGGAGGAGACAGACAAACAAAATAAATAGAATGACGAGATTTTAAGAATATGACTAGGATGTGTTGTTGGGTGCTATTGTGTCAATTCTGGAGCAACTGAGTGCTTAATAATTGCAACATCAGTGAAAGAGATGTCTTGGGAAGGTTTACTAAGGACACAATATTTGAAATGAAAACTGAAAGATAAGAAAGAGCCTGAGAAAGGGCAAAAGGAGGAGCCTGTACAAAGCCTCCTACCCATCAGCTCTCCCTAACTCCCACTGCAGCACCCTCCTGGGGACATTGTGAACTAAAGGTTCATTGGCTGTGGAGTAAGTGCGGGGGAAGAATCAATGAGGACTACCATGGGGAATATTTTTTAAGAAACACCGACTGGGAAAAGACAGAGTTTTGACTTGGACATTTTAAGTTTGTATTATTTGTGAAGCATTTGTATATAAATGTTTGTTGAAGAAACAAACTGGAACTCAAGAGGCCTGGCTGAGGGAGAGAGAAAAGTTTGGAGCATCAGGATATTCATGGCTTGGAAACCTCTGAAAGAAGTGACCTCACCTAAGCAGAGTTCAGGTCGCCAACACCGAGGAGCCAACAAAGGAGACTGCACAACAGGCATGAAGGCAGAGACAGGAGAAGGGAAAGAAATGGGCAAGTGGAGAAGGCATTTACCAGCGGTGATTGTAAGAGGTTTGGTTGTGACTGACAGTTGAACATTGAGGAAGTGCGGACGACCTACGATCTTTAATTTTCTTAGATTGGTTAACTGTGGAAGATACAAATCGTATGTGGACTGAAGGGAATGATCTTGCAAAGTGAGATTTTTCATGTATAAGAAGGGCCAAGAAAAAAACAAGGATACAGGCTATTGAGCCTCCGCTAAGGGATTGCCCTTTAATCACAGAATATCTGCATTTTCCCCTCAAAGGAACAGGAAGAAAGAAGACTGATGGTGAGAGTCTATAAGAAACAAAAAACCAAACCAGTTGCCGCCAAGTCCATTCCGACTCACAGCGACCCTATAGGACAGAGTAGAACTGTCCCATAGGGTTTCCAAGGAGCAGCTGGTGGATTTGAACTGCTGACCTTTTTATTAGCAGTTAGCTCTTAACCACTACACCACCAGGAATCCGTGGGTGAGGGTCTAGGGATGATTTAAAAAATTAAAAAAACCAAACCGGTTGCTATCAGTGGATTCTGACTCATGGTGACCCTATAGGACAGAGTAGAACTGCTCCATAGGGTTTCCAAGGAGTGGCTGGTGGATTCAAACTGTTGAAATTTTGGATAGCAGCCAAGCTCTTAACTACTGTGCCACCAGGAGGCCAGGGATGATTGATCCTAGGTAAATAAGGGCATTTCCACAGGATTTCATCAATTGTTTTCAAGAAGTAGAAGCAGGGGCAACAGCTTTTTCATGATGGATCGTCCCCTTAATCATTATATAGTGTCCTTCTTTGTCTTTTAGGGTGGATTTTGTTTTAAAGTCTATTTTATCTGAGATTAATATTACCACTCCTGCTCTTTTTTGGTAGTTGTTAGCTTGATATAATTTTTTCCAACCTTTGACTTTTAATAAATTCACATCTTTGTTTCTAAGGTGTGTCTCCTGTAGACAGCATATTGATGGATCCTGTTTTCTTATCCATTCTGTCACTCTCCATCTCTTTATGGGTGCATTG
>NW_004444038.1:1224879-1234618 GCF_000243295.1 Trichechus manatus latirostris
GGAGCTAAGATGGATATGGGAGAGAGGAGAGAGGAACAGGAGCCAAAAACATACAAACAAACAAAAAAGAATGCTAGGGGAGCTTGCCGTTGGAGTGGAGAGATGAGAGACTATGAAGTAGAGAAAAACAAAAAGGGGAAGAGGAAGAAAAAAAAGAATGAATAAATAAAAATTGGAAAGTTTAAAGAACAGCAAAGTTCTCAGGGATCCAACTGGTGTGGCTATGAGGTCTGCGGAAGTTGTTCTCAGGTGTTGCAGTACAGCCTGGTTAGAAAGCATAGAGGTATATAACGCCAGGTATTCAGGGAACAGAAAGAGAAGGAAGATATAGAGAGACGAGAAACTGAGTAATGAAGAAAGACAAAAAGGGAAAAAGAGGGAAAAGAAAACAAAACATAAAAAAAAAAAAACAAGAAAAGCCCCCCCAAAACAGAAAAAAACAGAAAAAAAAAAAAACCCAAGGAAAAAAGAAATGCCCTGAGGGATCCCTCTGCATGTCTGTGCTAGCCGAGGGGGTAGTTTCCAAGCCACACAGCACTGCCTGGCCAGAACGGGCTCCCAACTCAAGAAAAGGAAAAGAAAACAAGCAAACAACTCAAAACAAACGAATGAACAAAAGCCCCAGGATCCCACCAGCGTGGCAGCCCAGACAGGGAAGCAGCTCCACACTCAAATGGAGCTCCGCAGCACCTCAGGAAGAAGCAAGGATGGTGCACGGAGCCAGGTATTTGAGCGAAAGGAGGGGGAGGTGGTGAGAGGTAAGGAAGAAAGAAAGAGAAGTGGAAAAAAGCAACACCAGCAGCCAACAAATGGCACTCAGAGAGCCGGCCCGTTCGGGTGGGTGGAATCCAAGCAGCCAGTGCTTTCCAGAAAAGAGATTGTGGCCGCAGGAAGCAGAGGAGGCCGAGTGGGGGTGAAGAAGGGTGGGGGGTGGGAAAGCATATATTGCAAATTACTGGCTGTTTTGTCTCCCACTGGAAGCTCTGTGAAGCTGCTTTCTCGTACCCCCATTTGCTGGTCTCTGATAGGAGTCCAAGATGGTGGATCCACACTGTGTTAGCTGATAGGGGACCTCTGCAGAAATCTCTCCTGGCTCTCCGTTCTCTGTCAGTTTTCTCACTCCATTTGGTGCTGCCTGAGGTCTTTACCTCTTCATTTGATGTTTTAGAGTTTCAGGATTGTAGTTTTCTCTGTTTGGCTTAGTTTTTTGGATCTTTACTGTGGAGGGGCGGTGTGGTGCTTCTGTCTAGATTGCCATTTTGCCACAGCATCAGCTTTTTAAGAGGGAGTAGTGGTAATATTGCCAGACTTAGTAAATAAAATATAGGATGCCTAGTTAAATTTGAATTTCATATAGATAACAAAAAAATTTTAGTGTAAGTATGTCCTATGCAATCTTTGGAAGAAAATACTACTGTAGTGGAGAAGGGAGTGTGGAAAATGAGGAAAAGTCTAAAGTTCACACTGTGGGTAGCAGAAGACCAAGCTTCCTCAAAAAATATAGTAGAGGTGTGTTATGGATTGAATTGTGTCCCCCCAAATTGTGTGTCAACTAGGCTAGGCCATAATTCCCAGTATTGTGTGATTCTCCGCCATTTTGTCACCTGATGTGATTTTCCTATGTGTTATAAATCCTGCCTCTATAATGTTAATGAGGCAGGATTAGATACAGTTATACTAATGAGACAGGACTCAATCTACAAAATTAGGTTGTATCTTGAGTCAATCTCTTTTGAGATATAAAAGAGAGAAGCCAGCAGAGAGTTAGGGGAACCTTGTACCAATAAGAAAGAAGAACTGGGAACAGGGACTCAGGGTCCTTGTGCTGAGAAGCTCCTAGTCCACAGGAAGATTGATGGATGACAAGGAACTTCCTCCAGAGACAACAGAGAGAGAAAGCTTTCCACTGGAGCTGGCACCCTTAGTTAGGACTTCTAACCTCCTAGACTGTTAGACGATAAATTTATCTTTGTTAAAGACATCCACTTGTGATATTTCTGTGGTAGCAACACTGGTTAATTAAGACAGGGTAACAGGTGATGTGTGTGCCCACATCAAGCAAGTTATAATGATTTTTTATGTGGCTTTGGATTGCCCAATTGTGAGACTTTCTTCAGGAACATTCAGCTGTAGTTACAGAGAGGTTATAGACATAATGGCAGCTGGGTGGATTCACACAGTGTTGTGGATTTGGTGGGCCAAATGTGACAGAAGGAGAGAAGAACAAGGAAGTTGATGGTATTTTTAAAAAGATTAATAATAATAATTAAGCTGGAAAAGGAAGGTAGAAATTTCATGAATACTGCAATTTCTAGTGATAAGAATATTTATGTTACTTTGGGAATATATAGTTGAGGGAGATGAGCATAACATGAAACTAAGCATGAGGCGATCACAGAAATGAGAAAACAATGGTTGATCTTTCATACATGCAGATGTGGAAGTTAGTAGGAGTGAAAAGAAGTCTATGTGCACATAGCAAAGCCTTGAGTGAACAAAACAGTTATAAAGAGGTAGGGAGAGAGCAGCGTTGGGAAGGAAAGAAGATCCAAATGTATGGAGACATAAATATTTTTATCAACCAGAAATCAATCCTTTCTTTATTGGAGAGTGTGTGATAGGGAGAGGTATGTGTTGCATTACTAACGAGACAAGGTTGTGCTTCTAATTTCCTGATGAACACAGGCTCTTCATAAGTCATATCATTGTTTCTCTATGAACTCAGAGTAGCATTTTCTAAATTCATGACCAGAATCATTTTTGGTTTTATTTTAAAGGTTCCATTAAGTCTCTTTTTTTTTTCCTTTAAATGTTAAGAATCTACCATACTGCTCCTCATTAGGACATATTTCATTTGACAAAAAGTGTTTATTTACTTTGGATCCCATTTTATGTTTTTATATTTTTTACTATATATAAGAGAAAAATTGAAATGTAATTTCTGCATCTACAAATATAGTCTCAATTTAAATAGGATTTTAGAAATTAATGCTCAGAAAACCAACATTACTTGTGCAAGAATTGTCTCTAGTTTTGTTTTTCTCATGGCACAGGACGGGGCAGTGTTTCATTCTGTTGTACGTAAGGTCAGTATGAGTCAGAACTGACTCGACGGTTCCTAACAACAACATCCTACTATCCAGTTCTTATTCTGAGTTCCACTTTTCTGGGTAGCAGGGAACTTTTCCAGGCAATTCAGGAAAACTCAGTCAGGTCATTACCTCTTGATCTTTTTCATGTGAGCTCTGCCAATTTAAGACTCTTCTCTTCCCACTCCAATTTCCGTAATCTGTATGTATGTTCTGCAAGACAAAGTAGTAATGTCTATTTTCGATGCCAGAATGGAGAAGGGTACACTTTGATACCCTGTTTTCTGTAGGGTTGAAGATAGGATATCCTCCGTATACAGGTCCCCAACCTAAACTAGTTGTAACTCCTTCCATTTCAGACCTAACCCCTCAAAATAGCAGGGTTCAAGACTCCTTCTCATCAACACTTATTTCATTACAATTTTATTTTACCATATTTCTACTCAAATAACTTGGGCCTTTGTTTGCTTGCCATGCCCTCCCTCCCCACCCCAGGTATTTTTGTAAACATGCTATGTTAATATTTTTACAGCAATATGTGGAAGAGGATTGGCATGGCGGCACTTGTGAGGGTGCCTCATGGGGGGAGGGTACTGCTGGCAAACAAACGCGGAAGGCATGCATTACTTACATAAAAATACAGTATTCATTTTTCATTGCCATGAGAATATTGATGGTGGAATGAACTGAGCCTGTCAGAAAATACATTCTTCCAACATCTGTCTTTCATCTGAACCTTGGCTTGTAAAGGCTAATCAGCTGAATTGTGAATATTAAATTGTGAACATTGTGAATATTAAAGCAAATGAAGAAGAATGATCTATCTTGTGTGGAAAAGCTATTATTCTAGAGTTCTCAGTAACTATGCTACCTATCTTTTGGAAGAAGCCAGTTTATAGGAGGCAAGGTAAAACAGAAAAAGAAACAGAGATGAATGATAGAATATACTGCGTGTCCTTGACTTTTGACCCAGTCATCCCTGAAGACCAGATTCACCCTGTTCTTCCTACAGTTTTGTTCTTGAAACAGTAACTCCCCTGCCCCCACACATTGGGTGAAGGGATTTAAGTTGGGTTTCTGCAGCCAATAAACAGTTATCTAATCACTGATCGAATCTAATCGTTGATTGAATGATGACATTCATGAGATTCTTATTGCATCTACTGTTTTATTTTTGTATTTTAAGAATATTTGCCAACCATTTTCCTGAAGTTTTGCATTTTTAATGGATCATAAAATGCAAACACACCAGAGGCATAAGCTCATGGAAAAAATAGTGGTGGGACAAACTGACATTGCCCGCCTTCTATCAATGGGGTAGACAGCAGAGCGGTGAATAGCTGCAAAGACAGATGATGTTAACTTTCTTATTTGCAATTCTAGCTTAGATTAAAGAATATTATGTTGAGGTTGAATAAGAAGTATCCTTAAATATTTCTACTAATTCCTGTTATGTTACAATCCTTTCAGTTTGCACACTTACCATCAGCTCGAGATGAGCCTTCCTAGCTTAACCTGTTAGCCTCAATTTTAGGATGCATCTGAAGATTTGTGTGAGTGGAGTTTATCAACTTATTCATTACAAATATTCATTGAACACCTGCGATGTGTCAGGTGTTACTCTTCATAATAGAAATACAGAAGTGAACAAAAACAGTCCTTGCCCTCACAAAGCTTAAATTCTAGTAGGGAGATAAACAAACAAACAAAAAAAACAATTGTACAGAAATACTATAACTATCTCATTTAACAAAACAAGCACACATATTTACATATATATAAATAAACACAGATAAACTCATATACGTGTGCTGGCGCGTGTGTGGGTGTATAAAATGCCAGGTGGTATTAATGGTGTAATAGAGAAAAATAAAGAAGGGTAAAGAGGATCTGGGGTAAGGAGTGGCTTGGGAATACCAAATCAATGAAGACCTTTCTGATAAGGTGAAGTTTCAGTAGTGACTCAAAGAAGTAAAGGGGAGAGCCATGTGCATATTCTTGGAAAAGCATTCTAGCAGAGAAAATAGCAAGTGTGAAGTTTTGAGGCCTGGATGACTGGAGAAAAAAGAGAGAGAAAGATTCATTTTCAGAGAAGCAGTGGATAGGGATCAGATCTTGCAAGGTCTGTGGGTCATTGTGAAAACTTTGCAGTTTTGTGTGAAAGATACTTCAAATGAACCACTGGATGGTTTTGTATAAAGGAGTACATGATCTGATTTACATCTCAAAAGTATTACTCTGGGTAAAGAATTGATTCTTAGTGGAGGAGTCAGACTGGCAGAAAAGGCACCAATTAGGTGATTATTGCAATAACTAAGGAGGGAGATGGTTGCAGTTTTACCAGTTAAGAGTTGGGGAAGATGGCTCAGGACTAAGCAACAGTTCATTTTTTTTATACATATGGTGGCCACGAGTCAGAGCGGACTAGTAGCAACTAGCAACAACTCACAACCCCTGGGGAGGGTTTCAGAGATGGTCAAATCTGCACACATTTTGAAGGTGTAGCCAAGAGTATTTGGTGATGAATTACATGTAGCCTGTAGGAGAATTTTTGCCAACGGTGGTGACACTTTTGCAGATGGTGATCCTTAGGCTAGTATATTTTTATCTATATTTACTTTGGCCGCATGAAATACATTTATCACTCATATCTTATGACCATGTGTACACGTTTGATGATTCACCTTAGGTGAGAAGTGGCATTAATGTTCCAAAGAGAGGAATTTTGGCAGATCTTATGAAGCTTAGAAAGTGTAAAAATCTTTGAGATGATGAGTGTTAATAATATTATCAGTGCTTCTCAATTTACTTTCTAATGCCAGCACAATAGCTATGTTGCTTACAGTGACTAGCATTTCAAAGAGATCATTTTTAATAGCATGCTAAAACCACTTACCAATATAATTTATCACAGTGATTTAATCTTTGGAATTGCTAAGAACAAAAATTTCACATCCAGCTTTTCAAAAAAAGAAAAACTACTACTTAGTAAGCAACAACTCACTCCTTTTTAAATAAGATACAGAATTCTCCAGAAGAAGGCCGTTTAGTGTAGCAAGATTTATGGTTTGTTTTGTTTATGTGTTTGTCTGGATGTGTTCTTTATATACACAGTCCATTTAAAGTGTGCAATTATAAAAATGTCCGTATATTCATGTATACGTGGAGATTTTAAAACTAACCTTTTTATATTTTCTTCAAATCTAATTTTAAATATTTTCATAACTTCTATTTCTAGAGTAGTTTATATTGTATGAATGGCTTTCACGTTATCTCAATCTATTAGCACAACTACTTTAACAGATGTAGGTCATTATAATTATTCCCATTTCATAGTTAAGGGAACTGAAACACAAAGTGGTTTATTGACTTACTCAGAGTTATTTATGTAGTAAGAGTTGGATCTAAGACGTCTCAGTTGCCTAGTGCTGCTTTAATAGAAATATCACAAGTGGGTGGCTTTAAAGAACAGAAATGTATTTTCTCAAGGTTCTAGAAGCTAAAAGTCCAAACCAGGGTCTCTGCTGGGTAGGTTCCTTCCTTACCAGTTTCCCCAGGAACTGTATAGTTTCTTGGAGATCCTCATATGGAATCTGTCTTCCCTAGTTTGTGCACGAATCTGTGTCTTATCTACTTTTTTTATAACTCAGAATTGATCAGGTTTAGGACACACCACCCTACTTTGATGTGGCGTCATTAACATAGCATTAGATTGAATTATGTTGTTAGGTGCCATTGAGTTGGTTCCAACTCATAGCGACCCTGTGTACAACAGAACGAAACACTGCCTGGTCCTGCACCATCCTCACAATCGTTGTTATGTTTGAGCCCATTGTTGCAGCCACTGTGTCAATCCACTGAATTATGGAAGGTGATTGAATTATGTAAGGTGATTATATTACATTGTATCCTCAAGCATATGGATTAGGAGTCCAGCACATATTTGAGGGGGACACAATTCAATCCATAACATGTGAACCCAGATATGGTGACTTCAAGTTCTCTTGGCACCATGGGGGAACTTTCCAATTATGGGGCCAGTTTGAAAAACACTGTTATAGGGGAAAGAGAATAAAATCTGGAGTCAGACAGATCTAGATAGTAATCCTATCTCTACCTCTGGAACTTTGAGGAACTTAAACTGTACTCCTCATGTTTATTTTCCTTATCACCAAAATAGAGACACTCATACCTATATGTCATAGGCTGTGGAAAGGATTTAAATGAGGTGACATATCTGTAATATTTAGTATAGCATCTGGCACAAGTAGCTGTTCCGTAAATGTTAGATTTCCTAAACTCGCTAAATCTTATTTTATTCATGACTAATCAATGCTCATGGGAGCAGCAGTCAAGAAATCAGATGACATATTGTGTTGGGCAAGTCTGCTGCAAAAGACTTCTTTCAAGTGTTGAAAAACAAAGACGTCACTTTGAAGACGAAGATGCACCTGACCCAAGCTATAGTATTTTCAGTCACCTCATATGCATGCAAAATCTACACAAAGAATAAGGAAGACCAAAGAAGAATTGACACCTTTGAATTATGGTGTTGGCAAAGAACACTGAATATACCATGGACTGCCAGAAGAACAAATAAATCTGTCTTGGAAGAAGTACAGCCAGAATGCACCTTATAAGAGAGTATGGCGAGACTTTTCTCTCACGTACTTTGGATGTTATCAAGAGGGATGAGTCCCTGGAGAAGGACATCATGCTTGGTAAAGTAGAGGCTCAGTGTAAAAGAGGAAGACCCTCAATGAGATGGACTGACACAGTGGCTCCAACAATGGGCTCAAGTGTAACGATTGTGAGGACGGCACAGGACCGGGCAGTGTTAAAGTTACACTGATAATGTTACTCTGAGGAGCTTAAACAAAACATATTATTATTGACAGAGATCATGAGGTACTGCTGCAGGCTAGCCTCAAAAAAGAATGTAGCACTGCTAAAAAAACTTTCATATTTTTCGCAGTATGATCAGAAAGCTGAAATTGCATTATTAATATTTTAAAAAACTATCTGTTTCAACTAAGCCACTAAATTTACCATTTTTCCCCCTACTTAGATGGTTTCCATGGGGCTTTGAAATGCATGGGAAAAATGGAAAGACATTTCCTGATAATTAATTTTTGTCTCATGAGCACAAGAGTACCCCTAAAAGGTGAAAGATATGGATTTAGCCATTAGCTCAAGGCACATACACACATTTCTGAAATTTTTACATTGGAATCCAAAGTTTATGCTTCTATTTTGGCTTTTATTATATTATTTGAATGAATAATTATGAATAATATCCCATTCTTTTGCTTTATCTTATTTTTTTCCTACTTATTTAAAGAACATATTTTCTACTTCCCTGGCCACTTTGCAATAATCTAATAAGATCAAGGATTTAGTGATTATGAACAGCATTCACATTCATGATTGTAATGCAGTACATATTTTCTCATTACCATATGTATAGATTTGCAGAATTATGTAATAAATTATCTTCTCTTACCTGGTCTTCATTTAAGGCTATTAGAAACATAGCTTATAATTTACAATAAAGTATAATGGAGTGTTTTGAAGTCATTTTAAGCTTGCCATAAATCTCTGAATTATCCAATGTTAACTTCTCATAAAAGATTACTATAGAACTACTGACAAAATGGGATTCTCATCAAATACAAAACCCCAGAGAGTTCCGGCAAAATGGTGCTCTAGGCAGAAGCACCACGCCGTCCCTCCACAGCAAAACAACTAAGCCGAACAGAGAATACAACAATCCTGAAACTCTAAAACATCAAATGAAGAGATAAAGAACTCAGCCAAGCACCAAATGGAGTGAGAAAACTGACAGAGAATGGAAAGCGAGGAGAGATTCATGCAGAGGTCCCCTACCAGCTAACACAGCACGGATCCACCATCTTGGACTCCTATTGGAGACCAGCAAACAGGGGGTATGAGAAAGCAGCCTCACGGAGCTTCCAGCGGGAGACAAAACAACCGGTAACTTGTGATATACGCTTTCCCACCCCCCACCCTTCTTCACCCCAGCTCGGCCTCCTCTGCTTCCCGCGGCCACAATCTCTTGACCAGGAAACACCAGCTTCTTGGATTCCACCCACCCGAATGGGCTGGCTCTCTGAGTACCATTTGTTGGCTGCTGGTGTTGCTTTTTTCTGCTTCTTGTGATTTCTTCCTTACCTCTTACCACCTCCCCCTCCTTTTGCTCAAATACCTGGCTCCGTGCACCATCTTTGCTTCTTCCTGAAGGGCTGCAGAGCTCCAGTAATTTGTGATATACGCTTTCCCACCCCCTACTCTTCTTCACCCACACTCGGCCCCCTCTGCTTCCCGCAGACACAGTCTCTTGTCCAAGAAACACCAGCCCACACTAGCTGGCTATCTGAGTATCATTTGTTTGCTGCTAGTGTTGCTTTTGTTTCCGCTTCTTTTGATTTCTTCCTTACCTCTCACCACCTCCCCCTCCTTTTGCTCAAATACCTGGCTCTGTGTGCCATCTTTGCTTCTTCCTGAGGGGCTATGGAGCTCCGTTCGAGTGTGGAGCTGCTTCCTGGTCTGGGCTGCCAAGCTGGTGCAATCCCGGGATTTTGTTTGTTAGTTTGTTTTGAATTGTTTATATGTTTTGCTTTCCTTTTCTT
>NW_004444038.1:1241452-1252675 GCF_000243295.1 Trichechus manatus latirostris
AATGAAGAGAACAGGATACAAGGAAAAGATTAGTCCAAAGGACTAATTGTCCACAGCTACCAAGGCCTCCACCGGACTGAGTCCAGTACAGCTAGAAGGTGCCCAGCTACCACCACTGACTGCTCTGACCAGGATCACAACCGAGGATTCTGGACAGAGCTGGAGAAGGATGTAGAACACAATTCTAACTCACAAAAAAAGACCAGATTTACTGGCCTAATGGAAACTGGAGAAACCCCGAGAGTATGGCCCCCAGACACCCTTTTAGCTCAGTGGTGAAGTTATTTCTGAGGTTCACCGTTCAGCCTGGGAGTGGACAGCCCAGTAAACCAAATGAGACTAATGAGGTACAGGAGTCCAGTGAAAAGGGCCAGAAGGCAGAAGGGGACAAGGAAGCTGTTGATAGGGAACCCAAGGTTGAGTAAGGATATTGTTGATGTGTTGTGATATTGTTAACCATTGTCATAGGGCAACATTTGAAGTAACTGTTAAATGAGAAACTATTTTGTTCTGTAAGCCTTCATCTTAAGTGAGTATAACAGCACAACTGGAAGAGCATAGTCAATGTCATGGAACTGTGCATGCAGAAATTTTTGAAATTGTGTATCTTTGGCTATGTGTATTTTCACCAAAAAAAAAGGTTGAGAAGTTAGAGGGTTGACATGTTGTGGGGTTGTTAACCAATATAGTAAAACAATATGTGTACTACCATTTCATGAGAAACTATTTGTTCTGTAAGCCTTCACCTGAAGTACAATAAAAAAAAAAAACTAATACAAAACCCCATAAAAAGCAATCTCTCTTTGCAGTAATCTGAAGATCCAAAAGGCACTTCTGATTTACATCTGTTAATTCTCATTATAACGTTCTTACATTTCTGCCTCAATCACATTTGTGAGGGGCCCAGACACATTTTGTGTAGGAAAGCAGGAAGTGAGAGGAAATGTCTTAATCAAGTGTAATGCTGTATATGATAATGTATTCACACTCTGTTTATTTGATTACTGGTTTCATGGGAATATTGAAGCTGTCGTGAATGTGGGTACATTCCTAATGGGAAAACAACTTTATGTTCCAGTAGGTCTCCTAAAAGATATCCTTAAACTTCACATAATGTACGCTGATACGGTAAATAAATGAATTAATAAAATTTAATATTTTCAGATTTCTCAGCTTGGGAGTGAGCTAATCAAGAGGTCTGCATTAATGCATTTTTGCCACCAAAGTTATAAATTACACATAACACAGCATAACATTAAAGCATTAACATAATTTAACAATACAGACCTATCATTTGCCAAATAAAAAAGGTTAAAAGCTCCCTATCTGACAGATCTGACTTTGTTCCAATATTATGCATTATCAGAAATGTATTTTTTAAAATAAAATTGTAATACTGTAGATTCTAATTTTCATTTTTTGTTTATTAGGGAAGGAAATAGTTTATATGTCAACTTGTTCCGATAGTTCGCGCATTTTTAGCATCAGCCAAAATCCTGTCTTTATTCTCTATGTTGTAATAAAGCTTGTGACAAGATATGCCTGTCCTCAAGAGTTTAATGTAAATATCTTAGAGTGAAGGATGTCATTTGTTTTTTATAGTTTTGTTTGATTTTAGACAAAACCCTACAGGTCATAGAGGTTTTTTTTTTATTATTTTATTTTATTTTTTTTATTGTACTTCAGGTGAAGGCTTATAGAACAAATAGTTTCTCATGAAACAGAAGTACACATGTTGTTTTATGACATTGGTTAACAGCCCCACAACACATCAGCCCTCTCACTTCTCAACCTCTTTTTTTTTTTTTTTTTTTTGGTGAAAATACACATAGCCAAAGATACACCATTTCAAAAATTTCTACATGCATAGTTCAGTGACATTGACTATGCTCTACGAAGCTGTCTTTTCTTTGAACTTACGTAGAAACTTATTTACCAGTTGGGTATATGTTTGTCTGGCTCATACAGAAAGGAGTTCATTCCATACTTTGCAGAGACACCATTACAATGCATTTGTTAAGAATGCTTTAGGGCACGTAATACCACCTTATGCTGTGGTGCTTTTAGACTGAGGACCATATGTGGTGTCATCCCAGGAAACAGCAGGGTTCAGTCAGAGGGTTCTATGCTTCTGTTTTTCCCTTTCCTTACCAGCCCCTGAATTTATACACTGTTGCCATCGGTGCTATTTATTTAGTATAATTAGTATATTTTTATGCATTTCTTACTAATGCCATATACAAAATAGTTTATATGCATCTTAACATTCACAGCATTGTAACTTAAGATGCAACATTCTGTTTTATATAGCAATGTCACCCACAAATAAGTTAAAAAAAAAAAGGATGGAAATTATTTTACTGCAGGTTATCTTCTACCTAAAGATGTGTCCTGTAAATGCCTTATGCATTTCCAATACCCTGTCCTATGGATAGATGAAAGTGTATCTAAGGCAAGGGTGTATAATTCACTAGGTCATCTGCTATTAAAATTTCCATGATTTTCTTGGCCTGAAACTTATACTATGTGGTTACCCTAAAAATCTCCATCACATTCCTGAAATGTGGATTCAAATTGACATTTGTTAACATCTAGTCTGAAGCTATTATTATTCAATGTTTGGGTTAATACAAAGTTTAGAGAAACTTGTGGAACAAGTACCTAGAAAAAATAATTCCTCAGGATCAGAATCTAGGAAAACAAGGAAGAATCCTTTGGGAATATACTTGATTTGGGTTTTGGATTTGGAAATATTAATATAAATTCATGACTATTGTGGTTGGGTGGAAAATGGACACCCAAATATATGTTCACTTCTGAATCCCCAGAACGTATGAATATTACCTTACATGGCAAGACTGAATATTGCCTTATACAGCAAAAGAGTAAATATTAATTAATACAGCAAAGACGTGATTCATGTAAGTGTTGGGTGAGGAGGCTCTTATGCTGGGCCATTTAGGTGGGTCCTAATGCAATGACATGTATCCTTTCAAGAGAGAGCCGGAGGAACTTTTGAAACCTAAACACACACAGACGAGAAGGCCATGTGAAGACAGATGGAGTGATGGGGCTACAATTGAAGGCACCGTAGCAGCCACCCAAAGCTGGAAGAGGCAGTCAGTCAACAGGTCTTTTCTAGAGCCGCTGGAGGAAGTGCGTGCACACACACGCGCACAAAAACACGTGTGCACACACGTGCACAAACACACGTGCACACACACACACAATGTATATTGAAATTCTAGGGCAAATACTAAAAATTTAAAAAATAAATATAATTTATATGCTAAGAAGAGAAATAAAATGGAATTAATACAAAATGCTCTTTTAAAACCACAGAAGGCAGACAAAGTTGGGGCGGTGGTTTGCGGAAACAAAGAACAATTGCAATGAATAAAAAAATAGGTAGAAATATGATAGCTCTTACTCCAACTATAGTCATAGTCACTTTCATTGTGAATGGTGTTAAGATACAAATTAAAAGATATTGTCAGAGTGGCTAAAACAAAACAAAAAGCAAGATAACAGCTATACAGTGCCAACCAGAAACCCACTCAAATATTAATTTCAGAAAAAGAACACCTGAGAACAAAGAAATTTTGTATGGATTATACCAGGTATTACAATAAAAAATCAATAAACTTCCAAAAAAAACCCACCAGGACTAGAAAGTTTAGTGAATTCTGCAAAACATTTAATAAAGAATGAAACCAATTCTCCACAATCTCTTCCAGGAAATAGAAGCAGATGAAACACTTCCTTAATTCATTCTTTGAGGCCAGTGTTACCCTTACATAAAAAGAAAACTACAGAGCAATATTTTTCATGACTATTAATGGAAAAGGAGCCCCGGTGGTCCAGTGGTTAGAGCGCTTGGCTGCTAACCAAAAGGTTGGCAGTTTGAACCTACCATCAGCTCTGCAGTAGAAAGATGTGGCAGTCTGCTTTAGTAAAGATCTACAGCCTTGGAAACCCTCTTGGGCAGTTCTAGTCTGTCCTCTAGGGTCTCTATGAGTCAGAATGGATTCGATGGCAGTGGGTTTGGTTTTTTTGTTTGTTCGTTTGTTGGTTGTTTTATACACGTGAAAATATTAAAAAACTATTAACAAATTGAATCCAAGAATGTATACAAATTATACACCACAATTAAGTAGGATTTATTCCACACATTCAAAATTCTTCAATATTTGAAAATCAACCCATATAATCAATGTCATCTACCAAATCAAAAGGCTAAAGAAGAAAAATCATATAACCCACATCAGTAGATGCAGAAAAAGCATTTTACAACTTCTATCATCTACTCATGATGAAAACTGTCAGCAAACTAAAAATGTAAGACAACGTCCTCAGCTTGATTAAAAATATCTACAGAAACTTAACAGCTAACATCTTACTTAATGGTAATAAAATGTATATGTTTCCATGATATCAAGAACAAGTCAAGGATGTTCTCTCACAACTCCTCAACATTGTACTGGACAAGAAATAAGACAAGAAAATAAATATAATTGATATTTATACAATTATAAGAAAAGGAAATAAAAGCTATACAGCTTGGGAAGAGAGAAATTAAACTACTTTTGCTGACAGATGCCATGCTGATCTGTGTACAAAAAAAAAAAAAAAATTGACAAAAACATCTCCTTGAATTAACAAGCAAATGAGCAATGTCACAGAAAACAAAATTAATGTACAAAATTCAATTGCTCTCCTATATATCAGCAATGACCAACTGGAATTTAGTATAAAAATAAAAGTATCATTTAAATAGCACCAAAAAATTTAATACATAGGTAAAAACCTGTCAGATTATGTCATGGACACAAGTATATGAAGAAGCTATGATACTCTGATCAAAAACCTAAAGAAGATCTAAATAAATTCAGATATTTTCTATGCTCATGAATTGGAATACTCAATAATGTTATAATGTGAATTTGTCCCAACTTGATCAATATATTGAATACAATCTCAATCAAAAGCTCAGCAAGTTATTTTGTATATTTCATCAACTAAGCCAAAAACCAAACCTACTGCCGTCAAGTCAATTCCAACTCATAGCGACCCCCTAGGAGTTCCAAGGCTGTAAATCTTTACAGAAGCAGACTGCCACATCTTTCTCCTGCGGAGCTGCTGGTGGTTTCAAACCATTAATCTTTGGGTTAACAGTCAATTGCTTTTACCCACTGCGCCATCAAGGCTCCTTAAATATCTTATAATTTATATAGAAAGGCAAACTACTTACAATAGCAACATAATACTTAAGAAGAAATACAATGCGAAGAACTCATGTTACTCAATATAAAGACTTACTATACTATAAAGATACAGTAATCCTGAAATCATGGTATTGCAAAAGAGTAACTGAAAAAAAAACAAACAAAATAAAAAAACATTGCCATCACATAGGGTTTCCAAGGAACAGCTGGTGAATTTGAATTGCCAACCTTTTAGTTAACAGCCAAGCACTTAACCACTGTGGCACCAGGCCTCTGGCAAAAGAATAGACATATATTAATTGAACAGAATAGAGAGTACATTAACAGACTCATACAAATTCAGTAAACTGGTCTTATTATTTCTAGAATATCTAGTGTCCGACTATAGACCTACAGAAGTGTAAGATAATAAATTTCTATTGTTTAAGCCACAAAGTTTGCAGTAATTTATTACAGCAGCAATAGACAATTAATATACACTGGATAAAGGATATATGTGAGCCCTTCATTATTCTTGTAACTCTCCTGTAAAATGTGTATGTATGTATATATTTTATGTGTAACTTTCTTGTTACTACTTAGAGTGCAAGTTCAATCTTATCTAAGCTCTTCATGAATGTGTATTTGACCTATACTGGTTTGTTGTTGAAATTATTGTTATTTTCTGGCTTGCTTATTATCTTTATTGAATATCAGGTTTTCTGATCACTCAGAGACAGCATACTCTATTAATTGCTGTTTACATGTTAATTTATTGGTTGCTTTGTCATATTGACAGAGTTTGGGATGGGGATATATAACATGCCAATCACTTCCTTGTTTTATGGGAAAAACACGCTGTGTTAACCATTTAGAGAGTGGGGTTCTACTCAATCATCACTGTTAAGAAAACTTCAGATAATCTTTAAGAATGCATTTTAATTCTATGAACTTTCTAACCTCTTAAAAATGAGAATAATTTCTTAAAAATTCTTGGTTTAAAAAAAAATACTCTGGTCTGCTAATGTAAAACTTTGTCATTTTTTTTTAAATTGAAGAAAATTTAAAAACAGTACACAGATCTTAAATGTGCAATTTGATGTTTTGATAAATATATACACTCATATAAGGCCATCAAATATCAAGATTCCCCAGGAGTGTCATTTCCTGAGTTCATATGCAATAATAATGCCAATGATTATGGATACAGCCTCTTCTATATATCACCAAAGGTTAACCTTGTTAAAAGTTATTTAAAATCAAGAAACCTGTACTCCTTGTCCTTTCATTGCTTGTTATGAATGACCAACAGCCCATGCAGTGGGCTGTTTTTGGAATACTGGTCTTATTGCTCCATTAAGAATAGCTTACATGAGCCATAACCATAGAAATATATGCTCTTTCTCTTACTACTCTCTTCTTTTATAAAGACCCATGGATGTGACACCCTCTTACCAGCTCTTTATGGGCCAATTCCTACCACCAAGGTGTCCTGCAAAGATTATATGCAAATTCTGATCCTGTTTAGCTCAGGCTTTAAGATCAACATTTATGGACATCTTATTGAGGTCAAAGTGGTATGTTCCTAGGAAGCCCCATGTCTTTGGTCAATGATAAGACCCAAACTTGTCTTGAAGAGATATGATTACATAAAAGTCATCATCATAGAATTACCCTGTGGCCCATTTAGGTGACAGTCCTGGGAAAGAAAGTCGGGTATCCTAGAAGAGGAAGTTGGGAATGATATACTGGGCTTGAGACAATGAAACTGTAGTGTAAATTATTTCATCTAATATTATGTATATGCTTTTAATTTAACCACAGGTTTGATTCTTTAGGGCTTATTTAAGTGATCTATATTTTCTCATAGTCTGTCATTTTTTGGGCTTATTGTTTGACTTTTTTTTTTTTCTGTTTATGTGGGTCATAAAGTAGAGCTGCCAATATATGTACCATTGTATTAAAAAAAAAAAAAATCAAGATTCTCATCACCAAGAAAGTTCACTCAGTAATTCACTGCCCACCACAAATGGGCAACCACTATTCTGAGTTAGCTGCATAGATTAGTTTTGCCTCTTCTTCGACTTCTTAAAAATGGAATTATACTCAGGGAACTTAGAACTTTAGGGCAAGTTTGTATACAAAGTGGTGAGTGCCAACATCCTTGCTGTGTATGTTATTTTGCTTATTATAACATTTTGAAAATTATCCATTTTTTCAATACATCCATAAATTATTTCTATTGATAGGTGTGTGAATATACCATAAACTGTTCATCGATTCAGCAGTTAATGAACATTTGAGTTTCTATTTTTTGACTAATATAAACAAAGCTTCTATGGATATTTGTGTACAAATTTTTGTACATCTACATTTCATTTCTATTTGATAAATACATACCAGTAGAATTGGTGGATGATATGGAACGGTGTTTAACTTTATAAGGAATTGCCAAACCTTAAATGGTTGTTAACATTTTACACATTCATCAGCAATAGAGTAGAATTCCAGGTGTGTACAATCTTACTGGAATTTGGTGTTGTCATGTTATTTTAATGGTAGCCATTCTAGTGGTTTTGAAATAGAATTTTATTTGTGTTTTGATTTGCTTTACTCTTATGACCAAGGATGTGGATCACCTTTGCATGTATTTCTATACCATTCTTTTGTAAAGAATGCATCTTGCATCTTCATTAGGTCTTTTTAATATTGTCTTATAAGAAGTCTTTTAAGTTCTGTATACAAGGACTTTGCCAGGTATGCTTATTGAAAGTACTTTCTCCAATTTTGTGATTTGCGTTTGAATTTTCAAAATGGTATCTTTTTATGGGAAGAAGTTTTTAAACTGATGAAGTTCAATTTTTCAACTCTTCCTTTTTTATTTAGTGCCTTTTAGGTACTTTCTAAGAAATCTTGCTTACCCCCAGTTTATGAAAATATTCTACAATACTTTCTTATTGAAGATTTATACTTTTAGCTGTCAAGTCTATGATCCATTTTGATTAATATTTGTGCATATTTTATCATATTGAGAAAGTTCCTTTCTGTTCCTAGTTTGTTGAAGTTGTTTTATCATGAATGAATTTGGTCAAATGCTTTTTCTGCATCTATAGAGATAATCATGTGGTTTTTCTTTTGCTTTATTGATCTTTGAATGTTAAATAAACCTTCCATTCCTGATGTATAACCTCATAGTCACTACGTATTATCCTTTTTCAGAATTACTGGTATTGTCAGAGTCCTGGTTCATTTTTTTTCATAAATTAATTCTGTTCAAACGTGATTTATTTGAATTATTTTCCATTAAACTGCCTTAGTCTCTGTTAAGCAATTAACAAAATATATGATGTTCTATTCCAAGACCTGATATTCTGTTCCACGCACATATTTGTCTATGTATGAATCAACTGTGTATTATATTGATTATTATGAGTATCTGGTTGTTATTAGTTGCTATTGAGTCGATCCTGATTCATGGTGACCCCATGTGTGGAGAGCAGAACTGATGCATAGGGTTTTCAAAGCTGTGATCTTTCAGAAGCACATTCCCAAACCTGTCTTCTGAGGTGCCTCTGGGTGGGTTCAAACCACCAGCTTTTCAGCTAGTAGTCAAGCACTTAACCATTTGCACTACTGATGGACTATAAGAAGACTCAAAATGTAGAGGTTCAAGTCCGCCAGTTTTCTGCCTTTTTTGGCTATTCTAGTATTTTGCATTTTCCTATAAAGCTTATAATCATCAAATCAACACCAAAATCAACAACAAAAAAATCCTATTGAGACTTTAATTGGGATTAGAGAAATCCCAAGTGTGGAGATAAGTACAGGTAGAATTAACATCTTAAAAAATATCAAGTCTTCTATTCATTGAACTCAATGTGCTTCTCCAGTAAGCTGGATCTTCTTTAATTTGTCTCAGCAACATATTAAGTAGAGCCGTTGCATATCTTTTGTTACATTTATATCTAAAGATTTTATGGTTTTGATGCTATTTTAAATAAAACACTTTAAAATGTGATTTTCAAATTTCTACTCTATGGTCAAATTTCTACTAGTCTATAGAAATGCAATTCATTGTTTATATGGCCATCTTATATTCTTTAATCTTGATAAATACACTTACTATTTCTAGTGTTTCTTGTGGATTCCATAGGATTTTACATAAACAATCACATTATATGCAAATAAATATTCTTTTACATCTTTGCAATATTTATGACTTTTATTTCTTTCATCTTATTTCACTAAGTGGAACAGTCAATATAAAGCTGAGTAGAAGTGTGAGTATGGACATTCCTGTTCTGTGCCATGGAAACACAGAATAACAGTGTTCTTAGATGCCATGTTTCCACAAATGCAGATGTCAAGAAAGCCTTCTGAAGATGGCAGCATTTGACTTTACCCTTGAAAATGTCTAGATATTAGCTGCAAGGAAATGGGAAAAGAAATTATTTCAGGCAGAGGGAAGAATAAAAGAAAAAGCACAAAGACAACTTTAAAGCAGGGTCAGCCCAGAGGCTATAAGTTTGGAGGCTTAGTAATGTCTTGGACGTGAGCATAACTATTTATTTATCCACAGATCAGTTCCACCGTGTGTAAGATGGTAACCAGGTTTTTGCTTCCTCTTGCATCAGCCACTCCCTTTGTCTGGCAGAGCACCTTCTTCAGTTCTACTGAGATATAACAATATCTCTATATAATTTAAATATATATATTTAAATATAATAAATAAGTGTACACACACACATATATATATACCAGCAAAACCAAACCCATTGCCACTGAGTCGATTCCGACTCATAGCGACCCTATTGGACAGGGTAGAACTGCCCCATAGGGTTTCCAGGGAGTGCCTGGTGGATTCAAACAGCCGACCTTTTGGTTAGCAGCTGAGCTCTTATCCATGACTCCACCAGGGCTTGCATATATATGTATTATAGTCACCAAAACATAAGAATCCCAAAGGAAGTGAATTGAATCTCTCTACATTAAGACTTATACTGAAGTCTATGCCAAGAACTAGAAAAGAAAGTCTACATGGAGCTACAGTTTACAATATAAAGAAAGATTAAGAAAAGGTGGAAAATATAAATCAACTCAAGCGTGAGGAAATAATAGTAAAATTGTAGGGACTGTGTGATTTGTCAGTAAAATAGACTATTATTCAGCAGAGAGCTGAAACGCGCGCACACACACACACACACACACACCTGCTCTGTCCTTTGGTGACACGTATGTATGCTTGCGTGTGCATGTCCGTGTGTGTCAAGTGACATATACTCTAACTATATAATATGCCATTTCCTTCTTTATAATAGCCAATTTAGGAAAATAGCATGTGTTTGGATTTTTACAAAAGGATGTAATTTTCACTAAAATAAGATCAAAGCTCTGTGGCTAGCGAAAAATAAAGTTTTAAAATAATCACTAACCATGTTTTCATGTTGATGGAAGTCATTAAAATCTAACTTGTGAACTGTATAATTTGTATGAGTATGGAGATCTGTGCTAGCTTGTTAAAATTGTAATCACTATTTTATGGGTTTCAATTTGAAATAATTGTAAAGCCTTAAATGCTGGGAGATGCTATATACATTGTTGTTATTGCCTTAAATCACTTTTATAGATTATAGGCTCCAGGGAATTTAACCTCAGTAGAAAAGTGAGAAAAAAAAAACTTTTAAAAAGACATTTTACTGGCTATTTTTAAGAAGTAGTCAGCCCAAAGATACAGGAGAAATCTCTTTTTTTAATCCTTAGTATTTTTACCAGTCTTTTTCTTTTTTTTTAATTTTATCTTTTTATTATACTTCAGGTGAAGGCTTACAGAACAAATAGTTTCTCATGAAACAGTAGTACACATGTTGTTTTATGACATTGGTTAATAACCCCACAACATATCAACCTTCTAACTTGTCAACCTTTTTTTTGGTGAAAATACACATAGCCAAAGATACACCATTTCAAAAATTTGTACATGCACAGTTCAGTGACATTGACTACGCTCTTCCAATTGTGC
>NW_004444038.1:1252775-1270750 GCF_000243295.1 Trichechus manatus latirostris
AATTTGACTGTGTCTGAGCAGGCGTACTGTGTGTTCTTTGTTATTTACTCGTCTGTGGGCACAATAATTTTCATCTCTTTCTCCAATTGGCAGGGTCAGTCACTCAGATATGGTACTGCAGGGCAGGTCTAGCTGAAGAGGAGTTACTGGGATGGGTTGTTTATGGCACTTAATACAGCCCTCAGAGTGGGCGGTAATCAGTGCAGGGCAGGTTCCAGTAGGCTGTGCCTGTGCTGCTTGGTGGTGTGATGTCAAGAGCATGGTGCAGGTAGGCAGGATGCAGCGGGGAGATTGTTATGTGCGGAGCTAAGATGGATATGGGAGAGAGGAGAGAGGAACAGGAGCCAAAACCACACAAACAAACAAACAAGAATGCTAGAGGAGCTTGCTGTTGGAGTGGAGAGATGAGAGACTATGAAATGGAGAAAAACAGCATGCGGAAGAGGAAGAAAAGAAAAGAATGAATAAATAAAAATCGGAAAGGTTAAAGAACCACAGAGTTCCCAGGGATCCCACCAGTGCAGCTATGAGGTCTGGGGGAGTCGCTTTCAGGTGTTGCGGTACAGCCTGGGTAGAAGTCATAAAGGTATACAACACCAGGTATTCAGGGAACAGAAACAGAAGGAAGATATAGAGAGACGAGAAACTGAGTAATGAAGAGCGACAAAAAGGAAAAAAGAGGGAAAACTAATCCAAAAAAAAAAAAAAAAAAAAAAAAAAAAAAAGGCCCCCAAAAAACAGAAAAAAAAAAAAAAACCAACAAAAAAAGAAATGCCCTGAGGGATCCCTCTGCACGTCTGTGCAAGCCGATTGGAGGTCTCCTTGCCACCCAGCTCCGCCTGACCAGAAAGGGCTCCCAACTCAAGAAAAGGAAAAGAAAACAAAGAAACATTTCAAAACAAATAAATGAACAAACATCCCAGGATCCCACCAGTGTGGCAGCCCAGACTGGGAAGCAGCTCCACACTCGAACGGAGCTCCGCAGCCCCTTAGGAAGAAGCAAAGATGGCGCACGGAGCCAGGTACTCGAGTGAAAGGAGGGGGAGGTTGCGAGGGGCAAGGAAGAAATCAAAAGAAGCAGAAGAAAAAAGGCAACACTAGCAGCCAACAAATGGCACTCAGAGAGCCAGCTAGTGCGGACTGGTGTTTCTGGACAAGAGACTGTGTCTGCAGGAAGCAGAGGGGGCCAAGTGTGGGTGAAGAAGGGTAGAGAGTGGGGAAGCATGTATCACAAATTACCGGAGCTCTGCAGCCCTTCAGGAAGAAGCAAAGATGGAATGGTGCATTGAGCCAGGTACTCGAGCGAAAGCAGGGGAAGGTGGCAAGAGGCAAGGAAGAAATCAAAAGAAGGGGAAAAAAGCAACACCAGCAGCCAAGAAATGGCACTCAGAGAGCTGCCAGTTCGGGTGTGTGGAATCCAAGCAGCCGGTGTTTCCCGGTCAACAGATTGTGGCCGCGGGAAGCAGAGGAGGCTGAGTTGGGGTGAAGAAGTGTGGGCAGTGGGAAAGCATATATCAGAAATTAGCAGTTGTTTTGTTTCCCGCTGGATGCTCTGTGAGGCTGCTTTCTCGTACCTCCTGTTTGCTGGTCTCCGATAGGGGTCCAAGATGGTGCATCCATGCTGCGTTAGCAGATAGGGGACCTCTGCATGGATCTCTCCTTGCTCTCCGTTCTCCGTCAGTTTTCTCACTCCATTTGGTGCTCGGCTGAGTTCTTTATCTCTTCATTTGATGTTTTAGGGTTTCAGGATTGTTGTATTCTCTGTTTGGCTTAGTTTTTCAGATCTTTGCTGTGGAGGGACGGCATGGTGCTTCTGCCTAGAGCGCCATTTTGCCCAGTCTCATTCTTTTTCTTTTTAAATTAACATCCATCTTAATTTTCCTTGTAAGATTTGACAACTACTTAAAATTAATATTCAGACAAAAATGAAAACAGTCTATAATATCCTCAAGTGTACTTGTTAGTCCCTCTCTAGGCTTAATTAGACAATGATATCCAAGAGAAAACAGATTTACGTTTCACCTGGGACATTTAACATCTTGACACTGTGCTAAGTCCAATAAAGGCCTTTATCCTAATACGCAATAGAAGCATAGAAAACATTTGGTACATTTGTTTTGCACACGTATGCATAAAGATTGCTTGGGCAACCTATGTAATAGATATTTAATATCTTTAATATATTTCCTCCAAGTTTAGAATACTGTTAGTATAGCTACATACTTTGCAAGAAAATTTCTGGCTCTGGGCACAGAAAAACCTTTCAAGTTCCCTCCCTGACAGTTTCCTCCAATTGATACCATTGGCAGAGAAGGTGGATCTTTTGAATCTATCCTCCTCTATTTTCCTTCAGCATTCTAGAAGATTGTAGCCCAAACAGTGTCTTCTAGAAGCCTTGATTAACCGAAAAAAAAAAAAACTCCTTGCTGTGGAGTCGATTCTGACTCATAGTGACCCTATGGGACATACTAGAACTGCCTCATAAGGTTTCCGAGGAATGGCTGGTGGATTTGAACCACCCACCTTTTGGTTAGCAGTGAAGCTCTTAACCACTGCGCATCCTTAACATCTACTTTTATGAGCAGACAACCTATAATTACGCAAATTACATTACTGATAAAAATTGATTATTGCTGCAAAAAGGAAATAGAAGTGGGGGAATGTGCGTGCATATATTTTTATGCTATGTGCATAGAAACGGTTACTTGCTCAGATTTATAGTGTCTTCACAGAGTGTATAATAGAGTAAAAATTCTATATTCCTGTCTGTACATTTATGGTTGTTATTTTTCATTTTAGAGACTTCTTATTTATACAAAAATATAACTTTGTATCGGTGAGGTTCTATCAGAGGTTAATGTCATGTAGAAAATGCTGAATCATTGTCTGCCTGGACATCACATTCAAAAATATAATACATAAAGCGTAATTTTATGTTTCAACACAGAGGGGAATATAAAGTTTATAATGATTAATACAAGTACCGACAAAATCGCCCACAATAATAAGTCATCCATAATGCTCATTTTCACCTAATATTGAGTTTTAGAGGAAATTTCATGTATTATTCTTTTCTTTCTTTTTTTTTCTGTGCACAGGGTAGTAGATTATGGAACCATTAGGAATGCTACATCTAACATCATATTGTTAAAGATAAATGATGCATTATATTCTCTTGTTCACAAAAAAGACAGAAATCTCTTTTTTCCCCCACAATCAGACAATTAGCTTAGTCCTTAGCTCCTAACAGCTGCAGAAATGATTGAAAGTCTATTAAGAAATCTCCTTAGGATTAAATTACGTTGGAAAGACTGGACACTGTACGCATGTGGGATCCCTCACCTGAAGTCATACCCTTCAGTAAAAATTCAGGTTTAATTAAAAAATGATAATGATGATACACATAGAGAGTAGGATCTGTTTTACAAAGAATTAAACTTGGTAACGTAGGAAATCTCTAAGCAGTAATTTCCTTTCTATATTCAACTATAAATTATGTAAAAATTAAATTCACATATAATATTTAAGGAACACATATATTAAAAATTAAGATACTGTACATACATATATGTACATAAAACCCATTGCCATTGAATGGATTCCAACTCTTAGTGACCCTACGGGACACAGTAAAACTGTCCCATAAGGTTTCCAGGGAGAGGCTGGTGGATTTGAACTGCCAACCTTCTGGCTGGCAGCCAAGCTCTTAACCACTGCACCATCAGGGCTCCAAGTATATATATATAAAGCGTAACTTAATTTTTTGCTTCTTTAAATACTTCAAGAAGTGACTAGCAACATTTAATGTTTGTTTTCCACTACAGCATAGACAAATGATACTGTAACATCTGGCCAGAAGGAAGGAAGGTTGCCAGGATGGATAGAAACATGACCTATAGGTGTTCAGGTATTGAGAAACAAAGAACAGAAGATTCCTAAAATGAATACATATGACTTTTATAAATTTCTCTCTTCTAGAATGCCTTTCTAATTTTCTTCACTATATAATTTTATATGAAATGTTATTGTTCTAAGTACTATCATTCTTATATTAATATTTATATATGCCCTGTGTCCCTATTATAACATCAAGTTCATGAAGCCTATGAATCATGTCAAAACAACTTCATTTTTTCTTACAGGGCTTAGCAGAGTGGCATGCTTAATAAATGTCCTTTCAATTAAAATTAATTACAACTGTTATTTTATACGTGTATATATTGGAGCCCTGGCAGCACAGTGGTTAAGAGCTCGGCTGCTAACCAGAAAGCTGGCAGTTCAAATCCATCAGCTGCTCCTTGGAAACCCTATGGGGCAGTTCTACTCTGTCCTCTAGGGTCACTATGGGATGGAATGGGCTCGACGGCAATGGGTTTAGTTTTGGTATGGTGTGTGTATATCTATGTATATACATAGATATACACACACATATACATACATATATTCAGGGCATGTGGACCCTGGGATTTTATGTCCTGGTCTTATTCATTTGCACTGAAAATGCACAAATGAGGGGCACATTTATACTTAGTCTCTTTTCTAAATCTCTGAGTGCTACTTTACACCATGACCTGCCACTGCGAGCCAGATATTGTAAAGTAATGCACCAGTGTTCTTTGGATTTATGGGAGATTTGAGAGATGGTAAACTGCTGAAATAAAAATAGGAAACTCTGGGAGTCTCGTATGCAGGTGTGCCTGTAGACCTGCTGGAAAGCTCAATAAGATTTTGATAATCGACTCTTTCAACTGGGGCATGGTGCCGTGCTGAATAATATCAATCCAGGAAGTTCCACTTCAAAATGTGTGTGTCTTTGTAAAAATGAACAATGAAAAACTGTTCTGCAACAGTTTTTAACTTGTGACACTCTGACCCCTGAAATAGTGCCAAGATCAGTAAAACCGATAATTGAGTAAGTTTAGGTCATACCAGCTTCAGTGGCCTGAGAAAGGGCTCAATTTACTCAGGATTGCAAAAAATTAAAAAAGTCTTCTAACTAGTGCTTTCAAGACCTGCGTAAGCTGATTTTTTTTCCCTAGCCTATTTTCTTATAAACATATGTCATTAATGAAATATTTTGAGAACTTTTTAAAAAGACAAAAAAAGTATATGTATTAATCCACATATACTAAACTTTTCATCCAATATTACAATTTAGTCATATTGGTGTCAGGATATTTATAATAAAATAAAAAGGCAGATGCAATTGTCTCCCATACATGTCTGCCCCCATCTTGTTCCCGTTCCTTCTCTTTCGAAAAGAAATCATTATTTTAAATTTGGTTTTTATCTTCCGACATAACTCTTAAATAAACCAAAAACCAAACCCGTTTCCGTCAAGTCAATTCCAACTCATAGCGACCCTAGAATACAGAGTAGAACTGTCCCATAGGGTTTCCAAGGAGTGGCTGGTGGAACTACCAACCTTTTGGCGAGCAGCCATAGCTCTTAACCGCTGCACCACCAAGGTTCCTGTTAAATAGGTATCTCTAAAAATGTTTCATATTTATGTAAAAAATTTTATATACTAGATATCTGTCTGCATCTTACTCTTCCCGTTAACCACTTTTTAAAACATGTATGCACATCAGTGTATCTATTCCTTGGCTTATTCTATCTCACTGCTGCCTGTCACTCCATGATTTACTGCACTGTAGCAGTTTTTCTCTTTTGATACTGATGGGAGTTTAAGTGGCTTGGAGATTCCCATCTCACATCTTTGCCTTTGCTTGGTATTGTCAGAACTTTACTTTCTTTCTTTTTTTTTTTAAATCTCGTTGGTGTGCAGTAGCATTTTATCTTCTTTTTAATTCTCATTTCACCAAATATTTTTGAGCATTGACATCTTTAAAAATATTTGGCCATTTATTTCCCTCCTCTTTGAACTATTTGTTCATGTATGTTGGCCATTTCTCCATTAGGTTATTTGATCATGTCTTTGTTTTAGTTACGGATTTTTCTTTGGAAATTCTGAATACGAAGCATCGTTTGGTTCAGTGGGTTACTGTCTTAGTCATCTAGTGCTGCTATAACAGAAATACCACAAGTGGATGGCTTTAACAAAGAGAAATTTATTTTCTCACAGTCTAGTAGGTTCCAAGTCCAAATTCAGGGCATCAGCTCCAGGGGAAGGCTTTCTCTCTCTGTTGGCCTTCTCATCAGTGTTCCCCTAGACTAGGAGCTTCTCTGCGCAGGGACCCCAGGTCAAAAGGATGTGCTCTGCTCCCGGCACTGCTTTCTTGGTGGTATGAGGTCCCCCTGTCTCTCCGCTCACTTCTCTCTTTTATATCTCAAAAGATTGCCTCAGGACACAATCCAGTCTTACAGATTGAGTCCTGCCTCACTAACACAACTGTGGGCCATTCTCCCTCATTAACATCATAGAGGCAGGATTTACAACATACAGGAAAATCACAGGATACCAGGAATCACTGCCCAGCCAAACTGACACACACATTTTTGGGGGGACATAATTCAATCCATGACAGTTGCAAATCTCTTTTTTTTTATCTGGGGATTCTCTGCTACGTAAGTATATGGCTTATTTTATTGAATAAAATTTAAACTTTTAATGTTAAATGTACTGATCATTTACTTAATGGTCTCTGTTTTGGGATATTGTTTAAGAAATTGTACCTTACTCTGAAGTCATTAGAACATTTTTGTGTAGTTTTTTTTTTTTTCTGCAAGTTTTAATAATTTGCCACCTACGATTAATGTTAATAGTATGAAACGGGAAAATGGATTTTCCTCACTGGCTCTTAAATAGTACCTCCTTCCTCACCGATGTGCAAGCCCATCTGATTTAGTTATCAGATCCTTATATGCATGGTCTGTTCTGAGTTCTACTGACTACACAAGGCAGATGAATTTGTGCTATGTATATGTGTTGCTGGAATACGTGTTAGACCAGAGCAGTTTGAAAAGAGACCTGTGAAGAGTAGATAGAAAGGATCTGTGATTTGGAGATTTTATAGTGATTTTGCCCGAATATTATCTTTTGGTACTAGTCCAAGGAAGAATTAGATATTTAAAATAAATTTATTCCCCAGACAAACATTGGGAGGGCTCTGATTTAGTTTACCGATTCAGGTACAGCAGGTTTCATACTCTTTGAATGTTTAAAACATGGGCCAGCAGGTGTTTCTACATGCCCTATATTTTAGTCATTAAATACATGCTTAAAAAATTATTCTCTTTTATTGTAGAAGAAAAAGTGAGGTTCATAAAATCCAATTCACTGATGCAAAGTCAAATAGTGCCAGAGCTGGGATGTAGAACTATGTCCCTTGACTCCAAATCCAGTGCTTTTTTTTTTTCTTTTTTATTATATCACAGCTGCCATTGTGGAAATATCAAAGTGAATACTCTCCGTTAGTATTTCCATTGTCTCTTCTTTTAATATTGTTTATTTTCTAATAAAAACCCACTTATAGCGTTCTCTTTGGTCATACCACAGTAACAATGCTTCGCAGGTTTCTAAGACAGAAGTATATCCCTGAGTCTTTGCATTTTCCTACAGCAAGGAGCAAATTCATTGAATTATTCGTTCATTTAACAGTCCGCTGAGGAGAGAATGACAAAGTAACTCAGGGTGGAAGGAGCGACTCAAAGGATAAGTAGAAGATCACCAAAGGCAAATGGAGCCAACTTCATGGTGGATTTCCTTCCAGGGTGTAGCAGCAACTGTCCAGAGAAAGATAAGCCAAAGGGCAATTTGGTCCCAATGCCTGCTAATGTCTGCCCCTGAGTTCTTCAGCAAAGCAGAGTCAAAATGATTCCGAAGTAGAATGGTGATGCCTGTTCCCAGTAGTAACTGTAGGCTGCCAACAATTGAGAAGAAGTCATAAAAGGTGAGGGAAGTCTCTCTCTCCTTCAGAACGAAACTAAAGGCTCCTGACACTTCCTCTAGTGAACTTAATGTGTGCTTTGCTTTGTTATTTGGTTTTTCCAACCTATGGGAAGTATTTTCCCTGAGGATTCTTGTCAAACACTATGGTAGACTTGGCATTGCTCACTTGATTACAAAAGCCCAGTAGGATATAAAATGTAAAATACACGTTAATATAGATCTGTATATACAACAAAACTACTGTAAAAGATGATGGGACTTGCATTTTGTTTGATGGAATTACAAGGTAAATACCATGGACTTAAAAGTAGAATATAGCTCTGGTGGTGCAGTGGTTAAGTGCTCAGCTGTTAACCCAAAAATGGGTGGTTCTAACCCCCAGCCAATCTGCTGGAGAAAGGTGAGTCAGTCGGCTTCCGTTAAGATCCCAACCATGGAAACCCTATGGGGCAGTTCTCATCTGCCCTATAGGGTTGCTATGAGTTGCTATCACTTAACAGCAGTGGGTTTTGGGTTCTGCTTATTAATGTAGTCTTAGAACACTTATAGTTGGAATAGTATGAGTTATCAAATCCTGCAAATGTTTATGCACTTCAGTTTCCAATTTCCCCAATAACTTGGAAATTAATTCTTTAAATAATCTGACTGAAACTACCAGGAGTTTCTAAACCACGGGAGGATTTAAGCATGGATAATCTATGCATTGAAACTAATCCACTTGACCAAATGAGATCTGGTGGACATATCCTAAATCTCAGGTGATACATTTATAGAACTTTCTTTCAGTTGGCTGGTCCTCACAAATATTCGTACTTGTCTTTACCCCTGGGCCATGTGGGATTTCAGACTTGTGTTCAAAATTCTGGTGCCCATGTAGAATTTGTCTCCACTAACACCTTCTCTCTTTCTTGTTTTCTTTAACTGGGTTCCAGAATAACCTTTGGATACGCTTTTTCTTAACTACATTAAAAATTTAGTAAATCTAAAGTATGCAACTTTCTACTACAAAATGGCAAGACTTTTTAGCCTAACTGATTGACTTGTTGAAAAAGTGATGACTTCAGTTTAAGGAAATGGGGGTTCTGGCAGGTTAAGCGATTTGTCCAAGATCCCAATGTCAATGAAGGACAGAGCAAGGATTACACCGAACTAATAGTCCCTGGGTGGTGCAGATGGTTAACAAGCTTGGCTGCCAATGGAAACATTAGAGGTTCAACTCCACGCAAGGGCACCTCAGAAGAAAGCCTTTGTGATCTACTTCCAAAAAATCAGCCATTAGAAGCCATGTGGAGCACAGTTCTACTCTGACACACATAGGGTTGCCATGAGTTGGAGTCTATTCTTTTTTTACTGTTATTAGTATTCCATATTTAATTCATTTAAATGTACATCACGAGAGCATCAGGAATGTTTCAACCCGAATACAGATTTACTCCTAAAACCTGCCCGTATTTATATGATATAAAGGGAAGTAATTTTTCCTTTGAATAAATACAAAGTTCAATTTGGTTGAAAGAATCTGTATACGGGTGTGTGAAAGGTAACTGAAATACTAACATAAGCACACAGTTAAAATGACAGAATCATCAGTCACAGTTACAAGAATGGCTTATTTACAGCCTGTAGCTCTGCATGACAAACATGGGGGACCCCTCATCTCTGCACACTGCTGTTTCTGTGTCCATAACAGTGAGATAGACGGGTGATCTTATAAGTCCCTTCCAGCTCTGAGAGTCTACGAAAGGGTGACTCAAACTCAAGAAACGGCATTGCCCAGAACCTCACATGATTTTCAGCACTATAATATCAAGGTTACAAAACGAGTAAGAGAAACATTCGAGAGAAGGAAATAGTGAAGGCTGAGGTAGCTTTTGTGTCATGAAAGTACATAGCTTCCTTATTTCGTACAGCCTATGTTCTTGGGATAATTTACAAGGTTGCTTCAGGAATGGGAAGGAAAGTCTTCTAAGATGTCTTTTTTATCCCTGTTGTAGAGTGCTCTCGATCTCTGACTTTCCCTGCCTTACACTCCTTGCAATTTCTTCTCGTGAGTGAATCTCATCTCTGCTATCTCTGGACGATAACATAACACTAAGCAGCAGTTCAGCACATTCCTAGCTAACAAATAAGTTACAGAATATTTCTCAAGTAAAATAATATGTGCAGTATTATCCATATAGCATAAATCCTTTTAACTTTTTTTTTGCACTAAATGAATGGCTATATTCAATGTGTAGCATATTCAGACTTTTACTTTTGGTCATTGAAGCACAAATCTCCTGGAACAAAGAGAAGGATCAATTCTGAGGCAGACTCAGAGCAGTTGGGCGGAGTTGCCTTTTCTTCCCCTGGGTGGAGTGCCTCCCTGTTCTCACTACATCTGGCGGCACAGATGGCAGGAAAATTAATAAGAGGGAGGCGACATTGACCTCATGTGGATATAAATAAGTCCTGAGACTACAGTCAGGCAAGTTCGATAATATCCTTAGAAGACACCTTGAAAGTTCATTGAGTTCAGCTCCCTGGTGCTGATAGAGCTGTACTCGACAAAATGTGATGTCCTGAAATAGCATCCTTTAGGTAATATGCATAGAGACATTGGAATCAGTCACTGAGCAAAGGCATAGAGTGTAGCTCCCTAGGTAAATTTGGAAAGAGGATATGGACATCTGGTTTGTATTAGCGTATCTTGTTGGACATAGAGGTTGGGGAAAATGTCTACTTAAGTTCTTTCAATCTCAATTATCATTCTGTAAACCTGTATTAACATCCTCAAAGAAAAAGAGTCTACATAAAGATGTCCACCTTTAAACACGTTGACAGGATTAACCCAACTAACTTGGTTGAGGAATATGTTGGTGTCTTAGTTTCCTGGTCCTGCTAAATCAGAAAAATCCACAAGCGGGTAGAGGCATCACTAGGGGTGCAGGGAGCGTGGACTGTACTGGGAGATACTCTCAGAAAGGGTGACAGCAACATGACTGTCTATAAAAATATCTCTTTAGTTAGTTAGAACAACAAAAACATTTTTCAAAAGCCCATTTTAACATGTATCAATATACCCATAAGGCTAAACTATGCTAATTTACTTTTTGAACCTTCCAATGTGCTCCCAATGCCAATGACGCTTCAAAGCACGTGGTTTTGTCTGCACACGCTAAAAGCACTGGCTATTGTTTTCTCTGCCACTGGTGTTTTTACAGTCGCTGATTTTGTCAAATTTTCTGCTGTTTTAGCCACAATATTGTGGTAATGAGTATTTGTGAACCTGTATCCATCTGAACCTATGTCAGTTGAGAATGAAGTAGTAATTAAAAGAACAGGTGCTATATGAGAAGCACAATTTACAGGCATCATTACATCAGTACAAAAAACATTACTAAGAATTCTGTATTGTCTGGTATGGGAGGAAGTCTATGGGGGGGCTGTTGGGTGACACCATGAGTTATTGCACTGGGTGACACCAACCACAGTGATGCCACTACAAGCGGGTGACTTGAAAGAAGAGAAATTTATGTTCTTATAGTTCAGAAGGCTAGAAGTCCAAATTCAGGGCACCGGACTGTAGGGGAATGCTCTTTCTCTGTCAGCTCTGGGAGAAGATAATTATTTCTTTCAGCTTCTGTAACCCCTGTGTTCCTTGGCAATCTCCATGTAATGTTTATCTTTCCCCCATTTGTGTTTGCTTCTCTCTGTGTCTAATCTGCTCTTTTTATATCTCAAAAGTCATTAGGTTTAAGACATGCCCTAGGCTGCTATCACCTCATTAACATAACAAAGAAAACCCTAGTCCCCAAAGGGGTCACATCCACAGATAACAGGGGTTAGGATTCCAACACATATTTTGACGGGGCACAATTCAATCCATAACAGTTCGTAAATGACATTAATTGTTAAACAAGTTTCATCTATGGATTATAGAATCATTGACTGGAAAAATGATCAGGGTTTTGTAGATGCTGTTTGTGGTGGCTCTAGATAGGCTACGCAGACATTGTTCGTTGGCTGACCTCACAGTCATTTCAAAATGCATCTCCATCACTACCTTTTATTATAGGTAGCCTCATGTGGCAATGAGTTCTAATCCAAGGTCCAATGGAGAATTTTAAAGAAATATCTGCTTTTCTGATTAAAAGCAAAAATGGATCTGGTGCTGTGCCTTTTCTGCTTCTTCTTTCCTTAAACCTGGACTTGATAACATCCTGCAACCACAGAAGCAAGGCAAGAGAATTGCAAATATGTTGATGTTGTTCTAGCAACTTTTCTTGCAAAATATTTTTTTGTTATGTGAAAATAATTAATTTCTCCATTTTAAGCCAGAATTAATTTTTAACATCACCTGACAACACACCTACCTAGGTAATGCACCTACCAAGGTATAAATATTCTTTCAGGCATTCTTAGGGCCTAAAGACACTATGGCTTGGTAGTCAGAGTAATTTTAATTAAAATATTACTCCAAATATTACTTCAACTATTATATTTAGATTTATCATCTAGAAAACACTTAAAAAATTCTATCAAAAAAAGCCTCTGCTTCAGCCTTGACAATTCTTCCACTGCCATTATTTTTTTAATTCTGTTGCCAACTAAATGATCCATTCTTAGTGCATATTATCACCTCTTCTCCATTTAAAGGAGCTCTGGTGGCATAGTGGTTAAGAGTTCAGCTACTAACCAAAAGGTCATTAGTTCAAATCCACCATCCACTCCTCAGAAACCCTATGGGGCAGTTCTACTCTGTCCTATAGGGTCGCTATGAATCACAATTGATCTGATAACAACAGGTTTCTCGATTTAAAATCAAATTTGGGAAAAGCACTAGATAAATTCAGTTATACATGTCTGGATATTCTTTCAAAATGAGACATAAAAAGAGCTTCTATTGTGAGGTATTTTGAAAACCAGATATAGACCATATTTCATGAACCCACATACAACCAAAGGCTAAGGAGTTCTGTCCAAATTTGCATTTCCTCAATACTTTACAAACAGGAACAGATTATCCAACAAGCAAGATATGCATAGGCTTACTCGTACTTAACTGATCTGTCGTGCACAATTTCATCCGTTTTTCACCACATCCCGTGTGAAATTGTGCACTACAAATTACTAAGTAAACACAATAAGCCTGTGCATACCTTGCTACTGTTTGATTCTCCCGTTTACAATTGAATACAAGTCATTGTCGTTGTTGTGTTGTTGTTAGTTGCCATTGAGTCAGTTCTGACTCACAGCAACCCTACGCACAACAGAACGAAACACTGCCCGGTCCTGCACCATCCTCACGATCGTTGTTATGCTTGAGCCCATTGTTGCAGTCGCTGTGTCAATCCATCTCATTGAAGGTCTTCCTCTTCTTTGCTGACCCTCTACTTTACCAAGCATGATGTCTTTCTCTAGGGACTGATCACTCCTGACAACATGTCCAAATTATGTGAGATGTAGTCTTGCCATCCTTGCGTCTAAGGAGCATTCTGGCTGTACTTCTTCCAAGACAATTTGTTCATTCTTTTGGCATTCCATGGTATATTCAATATTCTTCACCAAAACCACAATTCAAAGGCATCAATTCTTCTTCAGTCTTCTTTATTCATCATCCAACTTTGACATGCATATAAGGCGATTGAAAACACCATGGCTTGGGTCAGGCGCACCTTAGTCTTCAAGGTGACATCTTTGCTTTCCAATGCTTTAAAGAGGTCTTTTGCAGAAGATTTGTCCAATGCAATGTGTCTTTTGATTTCTTGACTGCTGCTTCCACGAGTCTTGTGTATCCAAGTAAGATGAAATCCTTGACAACTTCAATCTTTTGCCCATTTATCATGGTGTTGCTTATTGTTCCAGTTGTGAGGATTTTTCTTTCTTTATGTTGAGGTGCAATCTACACTGAAGGCTGTGGTCTTTGATCTTCAGCAGTAAGTGCTTCAAGTCCTCTTCACCTTCAACAAGCAAAGTTTTGTCATCTGTGTATGTAGGTTGTTAATGAGTCTTCTTCCAATCCTGCTGCCCTGTTCTTCATACAGTCCAGCTTCTTGGATTATTTGCTCAGCATACAAGCTGAATAGGTATGGGGAAAGGATACAACGCTGACACACACCTTTCCTGACTTTAAACCACTCAGTATCCCCTTGCTCTGTTCGAACGACTGCCTCTTGATCTATGTACAGTTTCCTCATGAGCACAATTAAGTGTTCTGGAATTCTCATTCTTCACAATGTTAATCCATAATTTGTTGTGATCCACACAGTCGAATGTCTTTGCATAGTCAATAAAACACAGGTAAACATCTTTCTGGTGTTCTCTGCTTTCAGCCAGGATCCATCTGATACCAGCAATGATATCCCTGTTTGCACATCCTCTTCTGAATCTGGCTTGAATTTTTGGCAGTTTCCTGTAGACATACTGCTGCAGCTGCTTTTGAATCATCTTCAGCAAAATTTTACTTGCATGGGCTATTAATGTTATTGTTCAATAATTTCTGCATTCAGTGGCATCACCTTTCTTGGAAATAGGCGTAAATATAAATGTTTTCCAGTCAGTTGTCCTGGTAGCTGTCTTCCAAATTTCTTGGCATAGGTGAGTGAGTACTTCCAGTGCTGCATCCGTTTGTTGAAACATCTCAAGTGGTATTCCGTCAATTCTTGGAGCCTTGCTTTTCAACAACGCCTTCAGTGCAGCTTGGACTTCTTCCTTCAGTATCACCTGTTCCTGATCATATGATACCTCCTGAAATGGTTGAATGTTGACCAATTCTTTTTGGTATAGTGACTCTGTGTATTCCTTCCATCTTCTTTTGATGCCTCCTGAGTCCTTTAATATTTTCCCCATAGAATCCTTCAATATTGCAACTAGAGGCTTGAATATTCTCTTCAGTTCTTTCAGCTTGAGAAATGCAGAGCATGTTCTTCTTTTTTGGTTTTCTATCTCCAGCTGTTTGCACATGTAGTTATAGTACTTTACTTTGTATTGTTGAGCTGCCCTTTGAAATAGTCTGTTCAACTCTTTTACTTCATCATTTCTTCCTTTCGCTTTAGCTACTTAACATTCTAGAGCAAGTTTCAGTCTTTTCTGACATTCATTTTGGTCTTTTCTCTCTTTCCTGTCTTTTTATGACCTCTTGCTTTCTTCATGTATGATATCCTCGATATCATTCCACAACTCATGTGGTCTTTGGTCATTAGTGTTCCATGCAGAAAATCTATTCTTGAGATGGTCTGTAAATTCAGGTGGGATATACTCAAGGTTGTACTTTGGCTCTTGTTGACCTGCTCTAATTTTCTTCAGCTTCAACTTGAACTTGCATATGAGTAATTGATGGCCTATTCCGCAGTCAGCCCTCAGCCTTGTTCTGAACTGATGATATTGAGGTTTTCCATCATCTCTTCCCAGGGATGTAGTTGTTTTCATTCCTGTGTATTCCATCTAATGAGTTCCACATGTATAGTTGCCATTTATGTTGGTGAAAAAAGGTATTTGCAATGAAGAAGTTGTTGGTCTCGCAAAATTCTATCATGCGATTGTTACTATCACAAAGACCATATTTTCCAACTACCAATCCTTCTTCTTTGTTTCCAACTTTTGCATTCCAATCACCAGTAATTGTCAGTGCATTCTGATTGCATGTTCGATCAATTTCAGACTGCAGAAGTTTGTAAAAATCTTCAATTTCCTCATCTTTGGCCTTAGTGGTTGATGTGTAAATTTGAGTAATAGTCGTATTAATTAGTGTTTCTTGTAAGTGTATGGATATTGTCCTATCACTGACAGTGTTGTACTTCAGGATAGATCTTGAAATGTTCTTTTTGACAATGAATGCAATGCCATTCCTCTCCAAGTTGTCTTTCCCGGCATAGCAGACCATATGATTGTCTGACTCAAAATGGCCCGTTCCAGGCCATTTCAGCTCACTAATGTCCAGGGTATCAGTTTTTATGTGTTCCATTTTCTGTTTCTTCTCATTTCGAGTCGTGCCACATCAGCAAATGAAGATCCTGAAAGCTTGACTCCATCCATGTCATTAAGGTCAACTCTACTTTGAGGAGACAGCTCTTCCCCAGTCATCTTTTGAGTGCCTTCCAACCTGAAGGGCTCATCTTCCAGCACCATATCAAACAACGTTCTGCCACTATTCATAAGGTTTTCGCTGGCTAAATCTTTTCAGAAGTAGGCTGCCAGTTCCTTCTTCCTAGTTTGTCTTAGTCTGGAAGCTCAGCTGAAACCTGTCTACCGTGGGTGACCCTGCTGGTATTTGAATACCAGTGGCATAGCTTCCAGCATCACAGTAACACACAAGCCCCCACCGTATGACAAACTGACATGTGGGAGATTCAAGTCATTAGAGACCCCATATGACATTAACTAGTGGTTCTCAGATTTAGCATGCATAGAGATCATCCAGAAAGCTTATTCCAACCCAGATACTAGGGCCCATTTTCAGAAATTGATTCAGTAAGTCTAGTTGTGGCGACCAGGAATTTATAGTACTAATTGTACTCCATGTGATCCTAATGTTGCTGATGTGAGAACCACACAACAGTAGCACAGATATAAGCAATTTTAAGCAACATTCGTTAGTATCACCTGTTATACCTGCGCTCCCTTCAATATGGGAGAACCTATTGTCTTTGGAAGGAGCCCTGGTGGTGAAGTGGTCAAGCGCTCAGTTGCTAACTGCAAGGTCAACAGTTTGAACTCAACAGCCGCTCCGTGGGTGAATGATGCAGTCGTCTGCTTCCGTAAAGACTACAGCCTTGGAAACCCTGTGGGGCACTTCTACTCTGTCCCTACAGGTCATTATGAGTAGGAATGAACTCGATGGCAATAGGTTTGGTTGGGTATTGTATGTGGGAATGGTATTGTCACATGCTACTGTAAAGGCATATTTCCATTTAATGCGACGATTACATAGCATGGGCAAAGTCCCAGTTGAAATTTAGCCCAACTGCTTAGTTTATCAGACTAATAACTCTTAAATCTATGTGAAATTTTTTTATGAAAATAAGCTTTCTTCCTATTCCTGCTCTTGTTTTAACAGGTTCCCGCTGTTTCTACCTCTGGAAATCATTATGATTGATGCCAGGTCCTACTGTGTGTGAATAATCTTTTAAAACCTGCTAATACTATAATAACAGAACACAAGAGGTCTGAAATTCCGAGGAAAAATAAGTAACTCTGTTATGATGCAATGACCACATTTTCAAATGTTCCGATTCTTATATAAGCCAAGAAGAAAGTGTGTTCTTCATTAATCAGTATTCCTTTCTTCTGTTTCTAGTTTTAATCACACACACATACACACACACACACACACACACGCACTAACAAGTCTGTGTGTTGGAAAAGGAAAATGCAGGGAAGATTCTACCTTACGCTTGATGAAGAGGACAGCCTGCTCTGCTGAATCTCATGCAGGAGGTGTCTGATGGACTATTATTCAATCTCTGCTTTGGGAAAGAGCAATCAAATGGTAGCTGTTGGTATTTGTTTAATAAAAACTCCAGATGTTGACAATATTTCTCTGTGGCCAGTGATATATAATGATTTGTACATAGCTGCTGAAAAAGCATCATGCCCAACCACTTCATGATTGTCACTGGGATAATTCTTTCTTTTTCTTTATAGGTTTTATGCACAGCCCTTATGGCATGACTCACATATTTTTCAAGTGTTAAATTGAGCCAGCTAAATAAGATTCATTCACATTTATTCTCTCATCCTCTGTAAAGAGCTCTGACCCACGTTAATGGGGCATTTTAATGTTACAATGAAGAGAGTGCCATCTTTGTGAGTCTCCAGTGAACCTGGAAATTCAGTGAATTATTCACCTTTATATAGGGTGTGAGTTTGGCAGATTTCTGTTTCCCAAATATATCTATTCAAACTTTAAACACATGCTAGCAGAGTAAAACATGATGATGTTTTTGTTTGCTTAAGAGTAATTCCAATTTGGACTCTGCCGCTATTTTTATTTTCCCTGTTGTTGTGTGCCATCAAGTCAATTACTACTCATAGTGACCCTATGAGACAGAGGAGAACTGCCCCATAGGGTGTCTAAGGCTGTAAATCTTTATGGAGGCAGACTGTCACATCTTTCTCCCACAGAGCAACTATTGGGTTTTTT
>NW_004444038.1:1278716-1311272 GCF_000243295.1 Trichechus manatus latirostris
TTTGATGTTCTAGGGTTTCAGGATTGTTGATTCTCTGTTTGGCTTAGTTTTTCGGATCTTTGTTGTGGAGGGACGGCGTGGTGCTTCTGCCTAGACTGCCATCTTGCCGGAGACCCCAACTATTGGGTTTGAACCGCTGACCTTTCAGTTAGCAGCCAAGTGCTTAACCACTGTGGCACCAGGGCTCCTGGTAAAAAAAACAAACAAATGAAAACAACTTGTCTTATTTTTATTCATTACAGCAGGCGGAATTCCAGAGAGGAAAGCATCTTAATTCTCCGTATCCACAGAAATATTTTCAGACCGACTTCTGAGTTGCTTCAGGAATGATAGGTGGTCTTCCCCAGAGAATAAACACTAGTATTCTTTGGATTTTATAAGACACTTAAGAGGGTGATAGGCACTTCATAGGAATGAAAATATTAACAGAAACAAATGTCATGGACATTTTTTTTTTTCTTCTAGTCACTTGCATGGGTGGACTCTTTTGAGAGGATATAGATAATTTTCCTAAGCTTCATTAGGGATGATGATATAGCCTAAGACACACTAGCAGAGCTGATATATAGCAAAACTCTGTCACTGAATGTAGTCCTACAGAGGGGCAGGGACATAAACTTTCTGCTGTGCCCAGTCATGAGGCAGGCAGAGATTCAGCTTTGTCTGCTCCCCTGTCCTTCCCCGTCTTCACACATCATCTCACATCTGCAGTAGAGTTGCTTGACGCTTCTTTTTCTCCTCCACCTAAACATGTCATTGTTTGAATATGAGTGGTTGCAGCTGCATAAACCTATACTGAAATCGTGAACAAGGTCTGTTGTGTTGAAAAATTGCATTCAGAAACACTGCTGTATTATAACCAAAACCAAACCCATTGCTATCGAGTTGATTCCGACTCATAGTGACCCTTAGGACAGAGTAGAACTGCCCCATAGGGTTTCCAAGGAGTGGCTGGTGGATTCGAACTGCCAACCTCTTGGTTAGTAGCAAGATGCTTAACCACTGCACTATCAGGGCTCGTGTGTTATTATAGAATACTATATTTGTTTCCTATTCCTACTGCAACAAATTACCACAATTTAGTGGCTTAAAACCAAGAAATTCATGATCCTACAGTTCTAGAGGTGAGAAGTCCAACATAGGTGTAGTTGTTTACTGTTGAGCTGATTCTGACTCATAGTGACCCCTGGTGACAGAGTAGAACTGCTCCAGAGGGTTTCCTTGTGTAATGTTTATGGAAGCACATTGTCAGTTCTTTCTCCAGCAGAGCAGCTGGGTGGGTTCAAACTGTCCACCTTTCACTTAGCAGCCGAGCACTTACCTGTTGTGCCACCAGAGCTCTTTAAGATAGCTTTAACTGGTCTGAAATCAAGGTGTGGGCAGTGCTTCTCTCCCTCTAAGACTCTGGGAGAGCATCTGTCCCATTGCCTTTTTCAGCCTCTGAAGGAGGCCTACATTCCTTGGCTAGTGGCCATATCCTCCATCTCAAGTCAACAGAGCAGCATCTGCAAATCTGTCTCTGATGCTGACCCTGTGCTTCCTTTGTCATATACCCTTCTTTCTGATTCAACTGACTCCCTCTTCTAAGAATTGTTTTGATTACGTTGGGCGCTCCGGATAATCTAGGATAATCTCCCCATCTCAAAATCCTTCATTTACATGTCTGCAAAGTCCCTTTTACCATGTTGTGGTTATTGTTGTGTGATGCGGAGTCAGTTTCAACACATAGTGACCCCTATAGGACAGAGTAGAACTGCCCCATAGGGTTTCCTAGGCTGTAATCTCTATGGAAGCAGATCACCAGGAATTTTCTCCTGCGGGATGGCTGGTGGGTTTGAATAACTCACCTTTTGATTAGCAGCCGAGTGCTTAACGATTGCACCACCAGGGCTCCTTTTTACTATGTAGCATAACATATTCACAGATTCTGGGGATTAGGATATGGACAGCTTTACAGGGTTTGGAGGGGCATTATTCTAACTACCACTGGTAGTGTATAAAAATAATATACCGTCCTTAAAAATTCCAGATAAGATCATTTAGTTCAACTATGCTCTTTCGAGTTAATTGTAGGACATCACCAATTTTTTGAAAACTTCTTGATTTATATGAAATTTAAAGTTGTTCTTTCAGAAAAAAAAAATCAAATGCTTAAATGTTACAGAGGCCTACGTAAAATGACTAAGAGCGTATAAGATTTAAGGCATCTATTTCGAGCTACTTCAACTATACTAATTACTGTTAATTACCTGATTATAATATGAAGATTAGAATATTAATGCATACAGTTTAACACAAATTGATGAGTAAATAAAGAATATGTAATAGAACAGGAATGATTGACACTTTTTCTTGGGGGTTCTTTTTACTCCCTGGGGTTTATTTATTAATGTCACTTTGACTTGATGGTAGAGGATAGTAGGATTGGAAACCAAAGCAAGGAACAAGAGAACATGGTGAGCGTATTAAATGGGACATAAAATTTTCTAGGTTGTTATATTATGAGGGAGGGGTAAGAGCATCACTGGGGATAAGTGATGGCAAATGCATGCATCATTGACAGATCTTCTGTGATTTACTGTGTTTAAGATAACCAAAACCAAACCCATTGCTATTGAGTAGATTTTGAGTCATAGCAACCATATAGGACAGAGTAGAACTGTCCCATAGCATCTCCAAAGAGCAGCTAGTAGATTCAAACTGCTGACCTTTTTGTTAGCTGTCAAACTCTTAATCACCGTGCCACCAGGGCAAAGGAATTGGATTAGGTGGTAACATCAACATTAGAGAGGGATGCTTGAAATCAAGAATAATTTGGTATTTGAATGGGTATAATTAAGAAATTGAGTTAAATATTGGCTCAGGGGCAGGGGTTCCTGCTGTTATGTTATTTGAAGTTGATGGGCACTGATATGTCTGTATCTGAGCCCTCAGTGAGTCTTTCCACATGGTATGCCCTTAATAGATGCTCTGCAGTCTGCAACGTGGTGTTTAGAACATCTTTCAATAAGTGAAAACTTTAAGCTCTTTTTACCCCCTGTGGAGTGGTATATAGTTTGGTGATTTCCTAAATGCCAATGGTAGTGCATAAAGAAAATATGGATATTAAACTATGAAACTCTTCGTTGAGAAAAGGATCATCAGGAAACTACATTTCGATAATTTTAGTGTGACACCAAAATAATTTGAATGCGCTACCCAAGTTTTCGTATATTAGAAAACCATCCATATTTGGTTCCAGATTCCACCTGTCTCTTTCATCTCCTTTCCAGAGTGATATAAGTCAAGTGTTATTCAAGCTCATCTGCCTGCCTCATGGACTACTGGCTCCTCATCTCAAAGCTAAGAGCTTTGAAACAACTACATCAAACATCAGAAATGGCTTTGTTGCTTATATCATGAACTTGCAGTCATTAATATTACTAGACTCCTCAGCAGCCATCAAGATGTTTGACCGATCTTCCTTCTTTTCAATATTTTCTTTGGCACTGGTGACACCACATTCTCTTGGATTTTCTATTAAACCGTGGTTGGTGCTCATTTATTTCCTTCACCGGTCTTTCGTCTTCTATACAGCCTTGCAAGACCTAGTGGATGATCTTGGTTTTTCAGAAGTCTCTTCGATTCTCATAGTTTCAAAAATCAACAACATGCCACAATAGTCAAATTAGTATCTAAAAACTATCTAAACACTTTTGTCATCGTTCAACATGTGTGCATTTGGATAACTGAAATTGTACACATTCGTTTCACATTCAGCCGCAGACTTGTTTCTCCTCCAGTGACCCCTATCTCAGCCAGAAGCCAAATTCTCACTCACATAGCCAACCAAATGTCAGGTCCTGCTGAATCTACCTTCTAAATAGTTTCCAAGTCCACTCTCCTCTGGCTACTGCCACTAAAACACTCTAACATCCCTCTACCAGACTAAAACAAAAAAAAAAAAAAAAACAAACCGGTTGTCATGGAATCGATTCCAACTCATAGTGACCCTATAGGACAGAGTAGAACTGTCCCACAGGGTTTCCAAAGAGCGACTGGTCTACCAGACTACCTTTTAATTATACTGTTCTCCTCTCTCTTTATTATCCACTCAGGAACCAGATTGATCTGTTAAAGAAACAAGTATAATCTTCAAGGCATTTCATAGCTTAGGCTCTGCCTAAAACTCTAGAATTAGGGTTGATTTTTTTTTTTTAATTGTACTTTAAGTAAAAGTTTACAATTCAAGTTAGTCTCTTATACACAAATTTATACATACATTGTTATGTGAGCCTAATTGCTCTCCCTATACTGTGACAGCGCATTCCTTCTTTCCACTCCTGATTTCCCATGTCCATTCAACCAGCTCCTGACCCTCTCTGCCTTCTCATCTCACCTCTGGAGAGGAGGTGCCCATTTAGTCTCATGTATCTACTTGAGCTAAGAAGCATACTCTTCATGAGTATCATTTTATGTCCCATAGTCCAGTCTAATCTTTGACTGAAGAGTTGGCCTCGGGAATGCTTTTAGTGCTGGGTTGACAGAGAGGCCGGGGGCCATGCTTTCCAGGGTTCTCCAGTTTCAGCCAGACCATTAACTCTGCTTCTTTTACTAGAATTTGAGTTCTGCACCCTACTTTTCTCCTGCTCCAATAAGGACTCTCTGTTGTGTTCCCTGTCAGGGCCATCATTGGTGGTAGCCGGGCACCATCTATTTCTGGTCTCAGGCCGATGCAGTCTCTGGTTTATGTGGCCCTTTCTGTCTCTTGGGCTAATACTTTCCTTTTGACTTTGGTATTCTTCATTCTCCTTTACTCCAGGTGAGTTGGGACTAATTGATTCATCTTAGATGGCCGCTTGCTAGCTTCTAAGACCCCAGACACCACTCACTAAAGTAGGATGCAGAACATTTTCTTAATAAACGTCGTTATGCCAATTGACTTAGATGTCCCCTGAAAGCATGGTCCCCAGACCTCTGCCCCGGCTACTCTGTCCCTTGAAGTGTTTGGTTGTATACAGTAAACTTCTTAGCATTGGTTTAGTCCAGTTGTGTTGACTTCCCCTGTAGTGTGTGCTGAGGACAATTTTTTCCCGCCCTGCAGCTATCACTTTACTGCTCCCCCCCTCGCCCAATTTATTACCTTCCAGTCATATTGATCTTCTTTTCTTCTCTCCAGTACTATAAAACCTCTTTCCTGTCTAGAGGAATTTACACTTCCTATTCTCTCCTACATGCGAGAAAGATGTGGCAATCTACTTCCATAAAGACTGCAGCTTTGAAAACCATATGGGGCAATACTACTCTGTCCTATAGGGTCGCTATGAGTAGGAATCTACTCGACAGCAATGAGTTTGGTTTGAGTTTGGTTTAGGAACATTCTGCTTACATACCACTTTTTTAAGAAAGCTTCTCTAGTGTTACAGAGTATGTTAAGCACATTCTTATACTCACATGGGACCCTCGATATTCAAATTCAAATTCATGGTTATTTCATAGCCAGTGGCCCAGTCTGTTTTTCCACCTCTGTATGCAAGCAGCTAACACATTTCCTTGTACAAATTAAGCTCATATATATCTGTGTGTATGTGTGTATGAGTGTGTGTGTGTGTTTAATACATTAATAGATTGATGGATGGATGATAAGAATGGCAAATCTCTGTTGATAGAAGCTGAGGAGAGTCATCTGCAGAGAGAACTAGATGAAAAATATTCCAAAGTTCTCTGTTCATTGTTTAACTTTTCTCATACTGATACGACCAAAATCGTGTCTTCTTACAACATTGTAAATCACTGACTAATAATAATACAGAAAATTTAAAGACTTTTAAAATCTGAGAAATAAATATTGTACTGATAAAACCAAAAGTAAAATGTTATAAATTTAACTAAAAAAAGTAAATAAAAGAATAATAAAATCAACAAAAATATTTAGAAACATAAAAATATAGAAAAAGATAGTGTAAACAGAAAACCATGCAATTAAAAAGTACAATTTTTGAAAACTGAATAAGATATATATATATTTTTAAAAGTTAGAATGGAAGCATTAAGAATAAAGAAGTGAAAACAAATAAAATGTAATTGAAAATTTAAAACAGCATGAAATTAATGGAGACACTGGCGAATAAATTTAGAGTTTGGAAAAAACCATTATATAAGTTAAAATTCATAAGAAAATATATAAATCACTATAAAATATCCTACAACAATAAAGAAAAAAACAGCAGATATTTTTATGACTAAAACAGATTCTTAACAAGGAAGAAGAGAAAACAACTGAAAGCAGACAAATGACAACAAAGTCCTCTCAGGTGAAACAATTTGCCAGAGCATGAAAGGCAAGACAGGTCACCAAAGGCAGAGCGTGAAGGGTGTGGAAAAGAGCACAAGCTGTTAACCTCTTGCACTTCACCCACATCTGACCGTTCAAACTCTGCCCACCAGCTGTCCTTTCCAGGTTCACCTGCAGGTACAGCTGTAGTAGTCTATTGAAACTGTTTAATAACATTTTTCAGAGTGAATTCTTAATGAGTGTCTATTGATTCACTGAACAAATTAAAGTTTGAGTTTCTACCTGTACTCAATTATTCCAATGATACATATTTGTAGGAAATTATAACCTACCCAATATTCACTTTAAAATAAGTAAAACATGAAAATAATATATTATCACTGGGAAGCATATATTGGCAAACAGAATAGGTGAAACACAGAAAATAGAACCTGTATTGAAGACTCCTTTGATAACAATTTGATCAGGAAATACACTGGAAAAGGAGGTGGGAGGGAGTGGGGAGAAATAATTTTAACTCCTCCAAGCAAATCATATTTAATCACACATTCACACTCACTCATTCCAAAATATTTTATAAGTATCTACCTTCTAGTTATGTGACAGGCATTAGAAATACATGGCAAACAGGCAATTGAATTCCCCTACTTTCAAAGAACCTAAAATTTCTCACAGAAGGCTAACATTAAACAGGTAATTGGCATATGACAGGATACCTGTAATTATCAGGGAAGTGCAGTATGCCCGAGGTGCTGCATAGTGCGGGTAGATTCAATCTGTTTTAAGGGTCTATTTAGCCTCACTGAAGAAAAAGTATTTTAATCTGAAGCCTGACACCTGGGACAAATAATCAAGGCAGGCTTCCTGAGTGTAGGGAAGGGGGAGTGTCTCAAAAAGAAGAGACATCAAATGGAAGAAGTTCTCAAACTTTACCATGAATCAGAAACATCTGAGTGACTTGTAAAAAAGCCCACATTTCCTGATTCAGCAGGTCTGGAATGCAAATCCAAAATTTTCCTTTTTAACAATTTCCCCAGGTGATGTTGGTGCTGGTGGTCCAGGGAACTACTTTAAGAACCACTGCATTTTGATATAATTTTGACATGAAAGAACGTTTACCATGTGAGAAATGAAAAGTAATTCAGCATTCTTAAAAGTAGAATTAAACTGGGAAAGAATCTCAAGATATAGTTGAGATGTAGACAGAGACTGTATCATGGAGCACATTTTAAGCTACCATTAAGAGACTTTCTCTGAGGGCAATGAAAAGACATCAAGAGGTTTTAAGTGGGGAGGAACAATTTGGTCTTTTATTTCAATCGTTCTGGCTGTAATTGGAGAGTGGTCAGTAAAAGAGAGTGACTATAAGTAGGGGAACCAGAGTAGAAGGAATGAAAGTGGTCCAGAATGTTGAGATGGAAGGATAACCAGCAAATGTAATGTAATACAATGCAATGTAAAGTAACACAGTGTGATCACTTGCCATGATGTAATCTGATGTGATCAACCAATCAGTTGAAAGGAGAATTTCCATGGGGGTTTTTTCTGCCTCCAGGATATTCTGGGAGAGCTCTCTCTCTCTCTCGACTGTGCACGCTTCTCATTGCCTGATTGCCTCACCTATGGATCTTGGGATATAAGCCTACAGAAGTCTCTGGCCTGCTGCTTAACCTACACGTGCTATCTGACCTACACCAGCTGCCTAACCTATGTTTGATGCCTAGTCTATGCCTGATGCCTGACCTATGGGATAGAAGTGTTCAGATGTCTCAGGCTGATTCATGACCTACAGGTTTTGGAACTGCCAGCCCCACAATTGTGCGACCCAGTCCCTTAAATTAGATCTCTCCCTCTCTCTCTTTCTATAAATATATATACATATATATATATATATGTATATATACCACACTCATTGCCTTCGAGTTGATTCTAACTCATAGTAACCTTACAGGACAGAGTAAAATTGCCCCATGGGGTTTCAAGGCTATAATCTTTACAGAAGCAGACTGTCACATCTTTCTTCCACAGAGTGGCTGGTGGATTCAAACCACTAACCTATTGGTTAGCAGCCAAGGGCTTTAATCACTGCACCACTAAGGCTTTGTCTGTCTCTGTTTGTCTCTTTCTCTATATATATGTATATAATATTGGTTTTGCTGCTCTAGAGAACCCAAACTAAGATAGGAATCTTCATACTGAAAAAAATGTATTTAAATCAGGATAAATTAAAATATACCTGTCTTAGGCTGGGTTCTCTAGAGCAGCAAAACCAGTGAAACGTATATATGTATATATATATATACATATGTATATATATATATACATATATACACACACACAGAGATTTATCTCAAAGAAGTGACTCACACAGTTGTAGAGGCTGGCAAATCCCAAGTCCATGGGTTGGGCATCAAGCTGGAAGCTTCTTCTGCCTCACATAGCTGCAGGGATCAACAAACCCAAGATCGGCAGGTCAGATGGCAGATCACTGGCTCACAGCCTGCGGAGGCTGACAAATCCCAAAATTGGCAGGTAAGCTGCTAGCTCAAGTCCCAAGAGCTGGAGGTCAGATGATGATGAGCCAGATGCAAGATCCAGAGCAAAAGCCTTCCTGGAGCATCCATTTATATAATGGAGGCAGGCTACACCTCCAAGGAAACTCCCTTTCAACTGATTGGTTGCTCATAGCAGATCTCATCATGGAGTTGATTCCATCATCACATAATTGCCCAACTACATCATAACCGCTAAACCACTGAGAATGATGGCCCAGCCAAGTGGACACACAACCTCAACCATCACAATACCCAGTTCGCCAGAGTGATACCTCAAAACACTGAAGACAAAGGAAAACTCTTAGAAAGATAAAAATCAGATTTTCAGATTAAATTTAAAATATATCAAATTATGTATAATTTACAGAAGACATAAGTCAACCATACTGCTATAGAAAGATTGAGAGTCAAAAATAATATCTGGAAAATAGTGATGAAAAATGTTCATGTAGCAATGCTAATATCATTCAAAATAGACTTTCAATAAGCATAATTAGGGAAAAACGTATATGTATTATGATGAAAAGAACATGTATAACAAGTATACATAATATTTAAACCTGTGGAAGAGAATATCACAAGATCAAAATATATAAAGCAAAAATTAACAAAAAAATGAACAAATACACAAAAATAATTAGAAATTTTAACATCCATATTTAAGACAACCACTTCGCAAAAATTCATGATACAAATAATTTAAAACATACATCCAAAAAGATCTGAGAAACAAACAGCAGAATTATTAAACATGGAAAGATGGAGAGAGATTTTGAAGCATACATAGGATATGTCTAACTAACAATACAGGACAAAGCATCCATCTCACAAATACAAAGGCAATGATATGCACCCTTAGAAGATTAGGGATTCATATAAAAAATTCCCAAAAGTCTCATGCTTTGGAAAATTAAACACTCATACTCACATACATATGGAAATAATCATTTGGTTAAAGAAGAACTAACAAAAAATAGAAAAAATCAGTACCGATTAACACTGAAAATACTATACATCGAAACTTGGGTTATTACAACAATAACAGTACTCTAAAGGGGACTTACGGTTTTAAAACACATTTGTTTGGAAAATATTTGAGACTTGTTAAATGAAAATTTATTTCAAGAAGTTAGGGAAAAACAATGAAAGAGGAAGCACAGAAAACATGTGAATAAGGACATATTAAATATAAAATCCAGTAACTAACAAAATAGAAAAGAGTCTACAGAAAAGATTTTACAAAAAAAAAAAAAAAAAACTTATTCCTTAAAAAGGCAAATATAATAGAAAAAATTCTTGTATATTCTTGAATCAAGAAAATATAAACACACAGATACACACAAATATTAGGAATTAAAATAGTATAGAAAAATAAATTTTATAGCTTTTAAAAAATCAAAAGAATTGCATAGATAACTTTAAAACCTAATAATTTTTCAAAAAAGTAAGTTATTAAAACTGATTCAAAATGAAATATAAACCTTAATAAACCATTTGTGAAATTAACATCTAGCCACCTGTCACATACACACACACACGTACAGTAATATCAGGCCCAAACAGTCAGCTTTATAACCAAATTCTATAAAATCTTAAAAGACCAAGTAATCTCTAACTTACATAAACTGTTCCAGAGGGCTGAAAAATGAGAGAGAGTTTCCAAACTCATTTTATGAGACTACTATACTGTGATAGCAAAACCAGGCAAGGATAGAATAAGAAAGAAAAATTACAAGGCAAAATGCAGTTAAGAAAGTAAATGCAAAAATGTTAAGTATAATATCATGGACAAAGTAAATTTATTCTAGAATGTCCAAAATGATATCATTAACATTAGATAAAATATACATGCAATTCTTCATATCACATTAAAAAATTAGAGGAGAAAATGTAATGTGATTATTTCAAAAGATATTAAATCTACACCCAAAAAGAGAAACTGAAACAATCCTTTCAGAAACTAAAGATAGAGCGATAACTTCCTACATTTGATAAAAGACAACGATCAAAACCTAAACAAAATAATATCTAATGCTGAGATTTTAAAAGTAGTCCAACTAAATTTGGACAAAGTTATAATATTGTGTTATCACTACTTATACATAATGTTTTATTTGAGGTCCCAGACAACAGAACAAATTATAAATACATACGTACATAACATAAGAATGTAAAAAAACACTGCCATTACCAAAAAAAGATTATATCATAGAACATTCAAGAGAATATGAGATTATACAAAAACAATATCATTCCTAAAACTAAGCAATATGTGAAGATGTAATTAAATGAAGATACCATCTATTTCTGTTATGTACCTGAAGAGGAAAAATCTAACCCAAAATATGCTAACTTTTAATAGAGTAATTGTAAGAATTTGTCAAAGGACTTCAGGTAAAAGATACATTTTTCATGGATAGAAGTATATGATTGAAAGTATTTATTTTCACAAACACTGAAAATAATTCCAAGTGATTGTAATAAAAATTCCACCAAATCCTTGAAAACTGAAAAACTGATATAAGCTTCATGTGAAAGAAGAAAATCTCAAGAATGTCCAAAATAACTTCGAAGCAGAACTAAAAATCACCCTACTATTTAGTTAAATTCATTATGACTCTATAGTTAAAAAAAAAAAATTGTTTATTACTGGTATCATACCAGACAAATGCACCTTCTGAAGGAAATAGCTGTGAAGCAAATCTACACAAACTCATGTATGTATTGGAATATGTTGTATGACAACTGAAATTACAAATCAACACATTCAGTAAATGGTGCTAGCTGCAATGTTTAGCCATATGAAAAATATAAAATAAAATGTTCCAAATGAGTAGCTTACAAAAAATATCATCCAGTAGGCTTAAAGATATAAATTCGAAAATAAAAATAATAGTAATAAAACTTTAGAAACAATAAATATGAAAAAAAGAATCTTTTAGACAGGCATTAAAAAGATAAAAATAAAGAAAACTAGATATTTTATATTAAAATAAATATTAAGCACTAAATTAAAAGACAATCCACACCTAGGAGATGATATTTACAAAATACATAACCTAAAAAAGGAATAGTGCCCTGCACATATAAATAATTAAAATAATAATTATACACAAGTAAAGTAACCCCAAAATGGCCAAATAATATGAACAAGCAAGTCACAGATTAAAAAATAAATAAAAAACTGAAAGGAAGAGAAAAAAAATAAGATAGTTATTTGCACACATAAACAGAGATAATGTACACTAAACACCTCATAACTATCAGGCTGGCAAAATTTGTAGAAATCTGATAATTTGAAGTGATATTTTGGAACTCTTATAACCTGGTATCAAACATACACACAAGCCAGTGGTAATGATGTTTATTGTAGCAAGACTTGCAATCAAAAAATAGTGGAAATATCACTAACATTAACTGTTGTTCTTAGTTGCAGTTCAGTCAGTCCTAGCTCATGAATAAATATGTTTTATTGAACTATGATATGATAACAGTTTAAATGTGTTGGCTAGATACACATTTCAAAGTTTTAACATGAATGAACTGACCAAGATGAAATAATTCATACAATATGATAGAGTTTATGCTAATTAAAACAGAAGTGCATAAGAAATTCTGTATTCTTTTCTAGATAGGTACTTATTTTGAAAAAAGTCTAAAACAACCTCTTTAAAGTGTTCAAAAAACAAAGATGTCACTTTGAGGACTAAGTAGCACCTGATCCAAGCCATAGTATACATGTCAAAGCTGGACAGTGAATAAGGAAGACTGAAGAAGAATTGATGCCCTTGAATCGTGGTGCTGGCGAAGAACATTAAATATACCATGGACTGCCAGAAAAATGAACAAGTCTGTCTTGGAAGTACAGCCAGAGTGCTCCTTAGAAGCAAGGATGGCAAGTCTTCATCTCATATACTTTGGACATGTTATTAGGAGGGACCAGTCCCTGAAGAAAGACATCATGCTTGGTAAGGTAGTGGGTCAATGAAAAAGAAGTAGACCTTCAATTAGATGGGTTAACTCAGTGGCTGCAACAGTGGGCTCAAACATAGCAACGATTGTGAGGATGGTCAAGACTGGGCAGTATTTTTTCTGTTGCACATAGGGTTGCTATGAGTCAGAACAAACTTGACACCACCTAGCAACAAAAACAAAATAACCCAGGAGCATGATATAAAGGACAGGAAACCGCATGCAGAGTGGAAAGAGTAAGGGTCTTGTTTTAGGCCATAGCTGTATTGGAGGAAACAGGTAGAGAGAAAGCAAAAATGACAAAATATTAACATGTACTTGAGACTGCTGTCTGTACTTTTCAATATGTTTGAAATATTTTTAGTTTAAAAAATTTAACTCATAAGAAAAAGAGGAAGAAAATGCATATTATTAAAGTATACCAGATCATTTGCAACTTCTTATAAAGGCAGAACCACATTTGTACATGCAGCATTCTACATAATTCTCATCAAGACTAGAAGTTTAATAGAAGTCAGTTGCATTTACAAGGTGATGAAGAAGAATGAGAGTACTCACAGCTTCTGGAAAACAAACTAGGTACACCCTTTCCTCACTTATCAACACAGTTAGGTTCCAGAGACCAGCTCAATATGTGCAATTGGCATTATGTGAAAATGGAAGATGACCACATCAGATCACAAAATGGAGGATGACTACATCATTAGATAAATGCCAAATTACATCATTACTTAAGTACCAAGTTATGTCATTGCATAACTGCCAGATTACATTACTAGATAACTCCAAATTACATCATTATGTAACTCCCAATTTCTGAGAATCATGGTCCAGCCAAGGTAACACGTAACCTTAACCATCACAGCCAGTGTCACGGTTGTCTCACAACTTGGCATTTGTCACTGCCAGATACACATCATTAGCTTACAAAATAATCAGATAGTAGATCTTTTACTATTGTTGTAAATGCAAAATGTCAGATAACGAGATAGTCCAAAAGTGAGGAGGAGGTGTATATTATTATTACAACTTCTTAATCATGTTACTGTGGTAGGACACATACAGCAATTGTTCAGCATCTCACACTATTCAAACATCTTGGTTCACTAAAGTTCAGTAAGGGCTGAAAACCAATTCTTTAATGACAAATTAATTTATGATAAGGTACCAAACAAAGATAAGTATGGCACTAAGTGCCTCTGATAGCTTCATTACCTTAAGTCCAATGAGGAGAATAGAACCTTTATCTTCCAGAGTGGTCCATGGACTAACAGCATCAGCATCTCTTGGAAACTGTTAGAAATGCAGAATCTCAGGCACCTTCAAAGACCTACAGAATCATAGCCCACATTTTAACAAGATCTTGAAGTGATTTATATGTACATTTAAGTTTGAAAGACACTGCTATAAGAAGTGTTAACTGGGATATATCTGAGTGCTTCCTTGAGGAAATAGTTACTAAGTATTTAATCATTGATTTTGTTGTTGTTGTTGTTAGGTGCCTTCCAGTCAATTCTGACTCATAGCAACCTCATGTGACAGAGTAGAATGGACCCATAGAGTTTTCTTGGATGTAATCTTTACTGTAGCAGATAGACAGATCTTTCTCCTAGAGAGCCAGTGGGATGATTGAAACCACTAACCTTTCAGTTTAGCACCCGAACGCTTAACTATTGTGCCAATAAGTCTCCTTATTTAATCATTAGAAGATAACAATTGTTTTGTCCATTTTCTAAAGAGAAAAGCGTAAAGAAAAACTTTAATTAAAAAAAAAACTTCTATAAAATATTTTACACTTTCGTCTGATTTAACTGGATGCAGAAAATTAAAATAAGCTTGAATCATTCTTATATCATACCCAGATTTAAAACAAGGCATGATATAGTCCACTATCCAAGAGCATATATGTAGTTAAAGAAACCAGAGATCTCCTGTCAATGGAAAGTAACCTGCTATTTTTGAAAAACAGAGAATGTGAACTCTGAACTCTGTGGAAAGACTTGTGTACAGATTTTGATTAAACTCTCATTCTGTCACACAGTACTTTTATGACCTGAGAAAAAAACTATTGAGCTTCTCCAAGCTTTGTTTCCTAATCTGGAAAAGGCAATTATTATGCAATCTTCATTTGTGTGTGTGTGTGTGTATGTGTGTGTGTGTGTGTGTGTGTGTGTTTAAGATAACTGAGTACATAGTAATGAGGTAAATATTAATCCCCTTCCATAATAGCATATTTAAAATCTCACCCTCTTTCACCAGGTAAGATTCCTGGCAACCAGGGTTGATTGTGACTATTTTTTACTTCAACTTCTTTTTTTTCTGTAGAGAAATGTGATGCTCCAGCCTATTTTTTACTTTGATTTTTATTATTTTTTTGTGAAGCTTCAATTCTATAGTATCTTTCTCCTGATTATATTATGAATGTTTAGTCACGAACTAAAGAACACCAGAAATTCGTCTGTGAAAAAATGTGTGCTATCCAGAGAGCACAAAATGTTTCATCTTGAGATATGATGAAAAGCTTAGAAATCTGAAATTGATTCAGATGAAGTTATACTTCTCTGTTGAACTCCCTTCTTTTCAGAGTTTCAACTTAATGGGAAGTACATACATTTCATAATCAATAATTTCTAAGGATGTGAATTAAAAGTTTAAAATGAATAAATGGTTTGTTTTGACAAAATCAGAAAATAAAAATAAAAAAAAACAGGATCAAAGGTATTTACATTTTTTTGTAAATCATGACAATCTTCAAGAGAACAAATATATTTATAATTAGGAATTCACAAATACAATGTGTAGTTCAAAGCCACATAAATACCAATGAAGGCTGTTATTTAAGATCATAGTGTACTTTAAACTTCAGTTATTTTTGTAAGTTTTACTTCTAGCAGTGTATATTAAACGGTGAGCTATTGCATCTTATGAATATTTTAAATGTGAAAATATGACTTCTGCTTTATTTGTTAAATTCTTGTCTCTTACATTTCTGTACTGCACTGTTGCTGCCGTTTATAAGTACTGAGAAGACAGCTATTTAATCCCTGTCTCCCTAAGAAAGGCAGCTATGAAATCTTCAGTGGCTTTTGCAGGAAATTAAAAAACTAACAAAAAAATGCACTGTGTTAAATCTACAACTTTGCTTTTCTAGCCATCAAAATAAGTAAATAAATAACTTCAAGTTGGATTGTTCCTTAGTGAGTATTGTTGATGAAGACATGTGAATAAGTAGATGGAGTAAACATTAAAAATCCTACTTAACTTCCAGGCTCAGTTTGACAACTAAAGAACTTGGACGTCATCATTCCCAACTTTACAACAACTGAAACAATGAACAAACTGAAAATAAATTACTTTTCTTGAATGTACCAGAGATTGAGGTTACAGGGCATACCACCACCCTGAAATCTAGAGAGACAGGCAAATACAGACAATACTAACCAAGATCAGCTCATCTGCCACAGAAGCTGATGGATTCGTAAACTGGTGGAAGCACATAACTGGTAAATTTGATGAATTGCTGAGGCAGAGTGTAGACTAGTATGAGAGTAAGAAACACCTGGGGTATAAAGATTTTAGGAGTTCCCACACTTTCATGGGTTTTAGCTACAGGGACACCATCAGGTTCTTATGGTGAATAGCCAAAAAAATACTAGTGTTTCTTGTGGAAGAAAAGGAAAATAACTGTTTTGGAATAAGCCAAGAGAATTCTCCATAATAAAGGACCATTCAGAAGAGCGGAGACTTTATCAGAGCCTTATCCTAACTGGGTAAAATGAGATTACATAACTCTCACAAACTTTCTGCCTCACCTAAGGAGTGAAAAAACCTGAGAAACAAAAGTAAAGATGACAGCCAAGGCACAAAAACCCACTAAATCACTTAGTTTAATAGTAGGATTAGAAAGCTACCTCCCCCGCCACCATGTCTTACCACCACATCAACAGTGTTCCAATATAATAACAGTACATAACAGCTGAAAGAACTGCATGATGTAGACTCTATTTAAATTTTTAGGGAGACCCAAAGACACAAGAAAACATAAAAACAAGGACACTAGATGAAATTTAAGCATCTGAAACCTACAACAAGAATAAACCTTAACCACAGCCCAACTCCTAACCAGATTAACATAAAACCTCAAACTACTGAATTATTTATCTCAGTCTTATTACCAAATACATCATGCTTTGCTTTCAACAAAAAACTACAAGCCATGGTAAAAGGCAAGGAAAAAAAAACACATTCTGAAAAAGACAGAGCAAGCATCACAGCCACATTATAGGCATAGATATTGGAATACTCAGACTGGGAATTTAGAATAAGTATGATTAGATGTCACAGTGGTTAAGCACTCAGCTGCTAACCTAAAGGTTGGTGGTTTGAACCCACCAGCCACTCCATGGGACACAGATGTGGCAGTCTGTTTTCATAAAGATTTCAGCCTTGTAAACCCATGGGACTGTTCTACTCTGTCCTATAGGGTCACTATAAGCTGGAATTGACTTGATGGCAGTGGATTTGGGTCTTAATTGAAAAAGTGGACAACATGCAAGATCAGAGGGGAAATATAGGCAGACAGATGGCAAATCTAAGAAAGAATCAAAAGGAAAAGATGGAAAAGATATAAATCAACAACACCATAACAGAAAAAGAAAAACTTTTAATGGGTGCAATAGACTGAAACACAACCAAGGAAAGACTCACAGATCTTGAAGATATGCAAATAGAAACTTCCCAAAGTAAAATGCAATGAGAAAAAAAAAAAAAGATTTAGAATATCCAAGATACGCTGGACAATTTTAAGAGGCATAACATATGTGTAATTGGAATATCAGAAAGAAATGAAAGACAAAATAGAGCACATAAATATTTGAGCTAATAATGGCAAAGAATTTTCCAAAACTAATGATAGACACTAAACCACAGTCCAGGAAGCCCAGAGAAAACCATGTAAGATAAATACCAAAAAATCTACACCTAGGTATGTATTTTTTTCAAAATGTGCAAAACCAAGGACAAAGAGAACATCTTGAAATTAGAAACAAACAAAAAACTTCACCTATAGAGGTACACTGTAAGAATTATATCCAACTTCTAATAAGAAACTATCAGACAAAGAAAAGAGTTGCGTGAAATATTTACAGAGGTGAAAGGACACAAAAACAAAACAAATGAACAAAAAAAACAAACAGCATCCTAGAATTGTGTATCCAGTAAAGTATCCAGTGAAAAGTGAAGACGAAATAAAGATTTTCTCAAACAAAAACTGAAGTAGTTCATTGCCAACATCTCTACCCTGCAAAAAATATTCAAAGAATTTCTTCAAGGAGAAGGAAAGGGATCTAGATCATCAGAAACATGGATCTACATAAAGGAAGAGAATTGAAGAAAGACTAAACCAAGGTAAAATAAAATCATCTATTTTTCTTATTTTAATTGATCTAAAAAATAATTATTTGTTCAAAGTAATAACAGTAACAAAGCATAGAGTTATCATAGTATACAGATAAGTAAAATAAATGACAGTGATGCTATAGGGATAGGAAAGAGGAATGAGAAATACTCATTTATAAGTTACCTACACTATCCTTGAAGAACTGTAATGTTAGTACAAAGTGGAGATAGCTTAGCTATAAATGTGTATTTCAAACTCTAGAGCAACCACTGAACTATTTTTAAAAAGTGCTGTAATTGATATGCAAAAAGAGGAGAGAAAATTGAATCATATAAAATGCTCAATTTAAACTAGTAAAAGAAGAAACTGAGGGCAAGAAAAAAAGTAAAAAGATAAATGCAATGAATAGAAAACAGTTACAAAGATGGTAGATGTTAATCCAAACATTTCAAAGGTCATTTTACATATAAAACCCATTGCCATCAAGTCATTTCTGACTCATAGCAACCTTATAGGACAGAGTAGGACTGCCCCATAGGGTTTCCAATGAGTGACTGGTGGATTTGAACTGCCGGCATTTTGGTTAGCAGTCAAGTTCTTAATCACTGTGCCTCCAGGGCTCCATTTTAAATATAGATTACCTAAGTACACCAGTTAAAATACAGAGGCTGTCAGAGTAGATTAAAACATCAAAAACAAAACAAAAACATAATACAAGACCCAACTATATGTGGCTGTCAAGAAACACACTTTAAATATAAAGACACCAATAGAGTAAAATTAAAGTGATTGAGAAAGATACACCATATAACTGTAATGCCCCCCACAAAAAAAAAAAAAAAAGATACATTAAAGTCCTAACCCCTGCACCTGTGAATCTGACTTTGTTTGGAAATAAAGTCTTTGAAGATGTTATCAGTCAGGTTAACATGAGATTTTAGCAGAGTAGGGTATATACTAATCCCATCTGTATGTTATCCTTATAAAAAAAGAAAACAGACCCAGAGAGGTAGAATAATACAGCCATGTGAAGATGCATCTACAAGCTAAGGAATGCCAAGAAATGTATCTGGTTATTAGAGGCTAGGAGCGAGGCATGGAACAAATTCTCCCTCAAAACCTCAGAAGAAATTAACACAGCCAACACCCTGGTCTTAAACTCACAGACTCCAAAACTGTGAGACAATAAACTTGTCTTCTTAAAAAAAAAAAAAAAAAATAAGAAACTCACTTCATGGTGTTTTGTTCTTGCAAACCTAGGAAACTAATAGTTTTTTTGGAACTGGAAAGTGATCGCTGTTGTAACAAATGCCTGAAAATGTGGAAATGACTTTGGAATTGGGTAATGGTTAGAGGTTGGAAGAGTTTGAGGTTCTTGATAGTAAAGCCAAATTGCCTTGAATAGATTTGGTAGAATTATGGACATTAAAGATGATTCTAGTAAGAGTTCAGAAAAAAGGAAGAGAGGTGTACAGAAAGCTTCTAGTATCTTAGAAAATACATATATCACCATGAACAGAATGTTGCTACCCTTGTGTACATTAAATGTACTTCTTATGAGGCATTAAAAGGAAATGATGAATATGTTATTGCACACTGGAGGAAATGCAATTTTTGTTATAAAGTAATGAAAAATTTAGCTGAATTATGTTTGAGTGTTTTCTGGAAAGTAGAACTTGTAAGTGTTTAGCTTTGACTTTTAGCCAAGAAGATTTCTAAGTAAAAAGTTGAAAATGTAGCCTTGCTTTTTATAGTAAAATGTGAGAGGAAAGATAAGTTTAGGAAAGAACTGTGCAAAAAGGAAACAGAACTTGTCTATTTGGAAAATTCTCAAGCTATCCATACTATAAAAATTGAGAAAACATGTTCTAGAGAGAATACTAAGGATGGGGTTGGGCATACATTTGCTAAGGAATTAGGTACTCGACTTACAGATCCAACCAACAGTCTCAACAGAAACGCTGCCAACTTAGACCAAAGAGATAAAATGAAGGAAAGCTGTCTGATTCCTCAGGTTCTACAGGAAGGAAATGGGCTGTTTGAGTTGCATGGCTGTGAACATCTGTAGTCTTTCAAGGAAAGAAAAAGATAATCCTAAGGCCAAGTCAGACATCAACAGGACTGCCAGCTAGTGTTCAAGGCATAGGGACTTCTCTTTCTTGGTTCTAGAGGGAAGACCATCTCATTGGTTCCAGGGAGTGAGGCTATCATCCAGGTGAACCAGGAGAACAGGGACATAGCCAGGATAACCAACCTGTTGGTCTAGGAGGGTGGGACCATTGCCCAGGTAGTCCCAGGGGACAGGTTATTTTCAGACCTTGAAATCAATGTAATTTGCCCGGCTGGGTTTTGGACTTGCTTTGGATGCATGATCTTTCTTACCGTCCAGTTTCTCTGTTTTGGAATGGGAATATATGCCTTATGCACATACCATCATTGTATTTTGAAAGCAGATAACTTGCATTCTAGTTGTCACAGGTTCACAGATGGAGAGGGATATTGCCCGAGGATGATCCATACCCAATTCTCACCCATAACTTGACTTAGATTATTTAAAAGGTAAGATTTTGGATTTAGAGTTGGTGTTGAAATGGGTTGAGACTTTTGGGCATGCTGAGATGGGAGCGAATGTACTTTACACATGGGAAGAGCATGGATTTGGGGGTTAGGATTGTTATGAATTGAATTGTGTCCCCCCCAAAAGGTATACTAAAGTCCTAACCACTGTACCTGTGAATGTGACCTTTTTTGGAAATAGAGTCTTTGAGGATGTTATCAGTTAAATTAACATGAAGTCATACCAGAGTAGGTGGGTCCTAATCTCATCTGAATCCTGTCCTTATAAAAGAGGACAAACACAAAAAGACAGAAAGAGGAAGAAGACACTGTAATGTGGCTTACATGCCAATGAATGCCTGGGGGTACCAGAAGCTGAGAGAGAAAAGAAGGTATTTTCACCTAGAGGAGACAGAAAGGGAGTATGGCCTAGCTAATAGATTTATTTGGACTGCTAGCCTTCAGAACCTAAAGAAAATAAATTTATTTAAATCCACCTGCTTTGTGGTATTTTGTTACTATAGCCCTACGAAATAAAGACATTAACACTAAGGAAAAGAGCTGGAGTATTTTTTTCAATCTCAGGCAATGCATACTTTAGAGAAACAAAAAATATCAGGGATAAAGAGAGTCATTCCATAACGATAAAGGGGTCAATTTACCAAGAAGACATGAAAACCCTTAATGTGTATGTACCTAACAATAAAACTCCATTGCCACTGAGTCGATTCTGACTCATAGCAACCCTATAGAACATAGTGGAATTGCCCCATAGGGTTTCCAAAGAGTGACTGGTGGATTCGAACTGCCAACCTTTTTGGTTAGCAGCCAAGGACTTAACCACTGCAACACCTGGGTTCCATGCCTAACAATACCAAAAAACAAAAATCAAACCTGTTGCCATCAATTCGATTCCGACTCATAGTGACCCAATAGGACGGAGTAGAACTGCCCCTTAGAGTTTCCAAGTAGCATCTGGTGGGTTCAAACTGCTGACCTTTTGGTTAGCAGCCGAGCTCTTAACCACTATGCCACCGGGGTTTCCTGCCTAACAATAGCACATCAGTTAAAAACTTACAGCACGGCAAAGAGAAATTAATAAAGCCATGATTATAATTAGAGACGTCAACGTCCCTTCTGCTTGATTGATATGTTAAGCTGACAAAAAACAAGTAGCGTTGACCTGAATGTCACCGTCAATCAACTTAAACAATTGAAACCTATTCATTCCAACACTCACTCATGATAAAAAAACCCCAACAAGCTAAGAATAGAAGGTAATCGCATCGATCTGATAAAGAACATCTGCAAAAAAAAACAGCTAACATCATACTTACCGGTGAGAAACTGGATACTTTCTTCCTAAGACCAGGACCAAGTCCAGGATGAACCGTCTCGCTGCTCTTACTCCACATTGTACTGGAATTCCTAGCTAGCGCAATAAGTTACGCAGTTTGAGAAGAAAGAAATCTGGCTTTGTTTCCATATGACTTGATTGTCTATGTAGAAAATCTCAAAGAATCACTGAAACACTCCAGGAACTAATAAATAATTATAGCAAGGTGGCCAGATACAATAGCCAATTGCTTTTCTATGTACCAAAACAAAACAAAACAAAAAGAAACCAAAAAACCAAACCTCTTGCTGTCAAGTCGATTCTGACTCACAGAGCCCTACAGGACAGAGTAGAACTGCCCCAAAGGGTTTCCAAGGAGCACCTGGTGTTTTTGTTAGCAGCCATAACTCTTTAACCACTATGCCACCAGAGTGTCCTTTCTATATACCAGCAATCAAAATTGGAATTTTAAATTAAAATTACAAAGCTTTTTGAAATAGCATAAAAATACAAATATAAATCTAATAAAATATTACACTACCTATATGTGCAAACCTTGGTGAAAGAAGTCAGAGAAGATATAAATAAATGGAACGATATTCCATATTCATGGATTGGAAGACTCAATATTGTTTAGATGTCAATTCTTCCTTACTTGATCTATAGCTTTATCATAATTCCAATCAAAATCCTGGCCAATTTATGCAACGAGAAAGAACAACAATGAATCTGTGAAGCATCTCACAACATGGATAAAACTGGAGGACATTATGCTGAGTGAAATAAGTCAATCACAAAAGGACAAATATTGTATAAGACCTCTATTGTAAAAACCCATGAAAGAGTTCACACACCAAATGTAGCAATCTTTGTTGGTTACCAGGGATGGGAGGGTTGGGGGGGGGATATTAAATAGACAATAGGTAAGTGGTATCTTGGATGAAGGGTGAGACACTGCACAATACAGGGGAAACTAGCACAACTTGTACAAGGAAAGGTCATGGAACCTGCATAGACACATCCAAACTCCCTGAGGGACTGAACTGCTGGGCGGAGGGTTGTGGGGACCATGGTCTCGGGGAACATCTAGCTCAATTGGCATGACACAGCTTATAAAGACAATGCTCTACATTCTACCTTGGTGAGTAGTGTCTGAGGTCTTAAAAGCCTGTGAGTGGCCATCTAAGATACTCCACTGGTCTCATCCCTTCGGGAGTAAGGTAGAATGAAGAGAACAGGATACAAGGAAAAGATTAGTCCAAAGGACAATTGTCCACAGCTACCGAGGCCTCCACCGGACTGAGTCCAGTACAGCTAGATGGTGCCCGGCTACCACCACTGACTGCTCTGACCAGGATCACAACAGAGGTTTCCAGACAGAGGTGGAGAAGGATGTAGAGCATAATTCTAACTCACAAAAAAAGACCAGATTTACTGGCCTAAAGGAGACTGGAGAAACCCCGAGAGTATGGCCCCCAGACACCCTTTGAGCTCAATGGTGAAGTTACCGCCGAGGTTCACGGTTCAGCCTGGGAGTGGACAGCCCCGTAAAACCAAATGAGACTAACAAGGTACAGGAGTCCAGTGACAAGGGCCAGAAGGCAGAAGCGGACAAGGAAGCTGGTGATAGGGAACCCAAGGTTGAGTAAGGATATTGTTGATGTGTTGTGAGATTGTTAACCACTGTCATAGGGCAACATTTGTAGTAACTGTTAAATGAGAAACTATTTTGTTCTGTAAGCCTTCATCTCAAGTGAGAATAACAACACAATTGGAAGAGCGTAGTCAATGTCACTGAACTGTGCATGCAGAAATTTTTGAAATGGTGTATCTTTGGCTATGTGTATTTTCACCAAAAAAAAAGCTTGAGAAGTTAGAGGGTTAATATGTTGTGGGGTTGTTAACCAATGTCATAAAACAACATGTGTACTACTGTTTCATGAGAAACTATTTGTTCTGTAAGCCTTCACCTGAAGTACAATTAAAAAAAAAAAATCCTGGCCAATAATTTTGTGGCTGTAAACAAATTTTTGTTAAAGTTTGTATGGAAATATAAAGATTCTGGAATAGCCAACATAATACTGAAGAAGAAGAACGTTGGAAGACTGACGTTACCTGTCTTCAGGATTTATTATAAAGCTACTGTACTCAAGAAAGTGTAGCATTGGTGAAAGAATATACAAAAAGATTAGTGGAAGAGAATAAAGAGGTTGGTATAGACCCAAATAAATATAATCAACTGATCTTTGATACAGGGTCAAAGGTGATTTAATAACGAAAGGAAAATCTTTTAAATAAATAGTACTGAAACAATCGAATATCTACATGCAAAAAAAAAAAAGAAAACTTAAGTAAAACTAAACATAGAGTTTACAGCTTTCACAAAAATTAACTCAAAATAGACTACACACTTAATTATAAAATTCAATACTTGGAAACTTCTAGACCAAAACATTGGAGAAAATCTATGTATCTATGTGAATGTGGATTTCATAATGAGTTTTTAGATATAACATTGGAAGTACAATATATGAAAGAAAAATACTGAAAATATTTAACTAATTACAATTTTTCTATTCTACAGGATTGCATTTTAGTTGTATTTTTTCCAAAAATTTTGCTTACATTGAGCCAGACACTATGCTAAGTACTTAACATTAATTTCCTTTTTTAATCTCTGCAATGAGCAATTTCCAGGCATGCAAATTAAATATTTTGCCTGGATCACTGTAAGGTATCACTATAAGTTAGGAAATAAAGTCACTGAGGCCTCTATATTGAGAATATTCCATACAGAATCATTAAGATCTACCTGTGAAAGTAGCCAAAACAAGAAACATTTGTCCTCTCAGAAAGCTTAATAATTTTTCTTAAGTTAAATTGAAATTTTTCTGCAACTCTGAGTTAAGAGTCTATTGTTATTTTGTGACGAGTTCCACATTTGTGATGATTCAAGATGCAAAGCATTTATAGCAAGATTCACCATGTAATATGGCATTGACATTGATGTAGAAAATAATAACTGCTAAGTCATAATAAAGAAGTATCTTAGGCACTGGGAAAATCTGAGTCACTCATCCTGAGAGACATGCATTTTCCATTTCTGCAAAGGGTTGAATAGGGAAGATAGCAATGAGAGCAATTAACAACAGCCAAAATCATTACAATACATGAATTGTGTCCATCTATTTTTTAACAAAGATAATCAAGCAATTTTATTCATAAATGAGTATTTGCTCATGCAAATTAATGATAATTGCAAAAAAAACATTGTAATAGCACCCAAAACATCCTGTGTACTTCAAATAATATCTATTATTGATCATTAGTCAATGATAATTTTTAAAATATGCTGAAACACTTTTATCTGTATAAAACTCTTTAATATTTTAGAAACTGTAACTTTTATTTATTCCAAATTTCTTAAAGATAATGAATTTGGAAAGGTGAAAATAACCAGAAGTCTTTATCTTCCACACGATTTGGTGTATCAATAGGGACAGCTGCTCTTCTCTGGCTTTATGCCACATATACAATTTTAATTGCAGTTAAAAATAGTTTTAAGCATTCATGCTAAGAGCAAAACCCAACTTGGAGATCAGTGTTTCTGGAAGCTTCACTTCAGCATTTTAGCCATTGCTGTCAATCCCATACTTCCACTTTAAATAGATCTTCTTAAAATCACCACAGAGAGAACATCTTTCAATACTTAACTTTTCTATCTAGAAACATAAATCTGCTGCATTCACTTGAATTGCACGTTCAAAAACACATTAAGTGAAGATTAATTAATATGAAACTCCTATCAGGCAATTGCAATGAACAAAATAGGGCTAGGTGGTACTTCTGGTCATGTTTTGGGTCAGTGATGAAATTTAATATGAAGCTATCAGGCATTCTGAGTTGTCCGCACTGGTGGCACAGTGATTAAGACCTATGGCTGCTAACCAAAAGGTAGGCAGTTGGAATCCACCAGCTGCTCTTTGGAAACCCTAGGGGACAGTTAATTCTCCTCTGTCCTACGGGGTCACCATGAGTAGGAATGGACTCCACAGCAACAGGTCTTGGTCTTTCTAGCTTCTAACATTATTGAAATTTTTCTTTCTCCTTTTCTTTTTTTACAGTGAGAGGGAAATATGATACTTATATTTTTCTACTCCTTCTATGGTATAAAAATGTGAAAAAAAGTATTATCAAGCACAGGTCTAAATAATGTTAAGTATAATATTCACATGGACCTAATTTTGGAATTTACTATTATAACATCGCTCTTTCAAATATTCTTACGTTTATTTCCTGTATTACAGAATCCTCCAGTCTGTTGCTTTTTTATGGAAGCATTCTTTTTTTCTTCATATAGTTCTTCAAGTTGGGGTTTTGTGTGAATACTCTCAGTTTTTAAAAGAGAGTTGTCTTTGGCCGTTAATCCATGATGCTTAGAATGCTTCTGGATAGACACACTGATTTCACCTGTTCTGCTATACAATGTTGATTGTTTTAGTGTCAGGCTGTCATTGGGTTACTTCCAAAAATAAAACAACTTTCAACCATTCTGCCTTTCTTATCTGTTAGTTCTCATTTTTTAAAAAATACCTTTAATACAGCACTAACAAGAGCTTCCTATATTAAAAAAAAAAAAATCAACAAAAAAGATGTACTCTTATTTCTTAGCAAGATCATCTTTCCAAGTAGTATCATCTTTCTGTTAAGTGTATTTTTGTAGTCCTAAAAAAGTCTGAAATTTGATAAGAATGAAAAAGAACTAATGCTTATACATAAAACACGTAATAGGTGAGTTCTAACTTCTGTTATATATTCATCGAAGAAAAGTAGAGGTGAAATGTACATTTAGGTCTTTATAAATCTTTATCCTCTATTTTAAAAGTAAATAAGCAAATGAATTTTTTAACATATTTTAATTCCAGGGAATTAAATTTAGTTCAATTGATACCTAGGTCTTCGTTGCATGTACCTATATTAAGAGCATTAGACCACTTATACAAGCAAACTAATAGCTCTTCTTTGCTGTAATTTTTCTGTTAACACCCAGGTCAAACTACAAAAGCTAAAACTCTTAGAGAGATAGAATCTATATGTTAAGTTTTTAAGTAATCTGAACTTACAGAAATAGTGCACACCTCATCAACAAACTGGCTTTTAACCTATTTTCAACTCATCAGTATTTTTGTTCTCTTCCTTGTATTATTAAACTGCTAGACTGTAAGAATTATTAAAGGAACTAACTATGTATTATTCACAAGCATAATCCCTGCATAGTTTAGAAAAGTTCGTCAGCCATAGGGAAAATGTAGGCCCTCACTATATATTTTTAAAAACAATTAGCAAAAAGTCTTCAAATCCATCTTAATTCAGCTTTGGGGCCAACTGATGAACAAGATAAACTATAAATAACAACTGTGTACTCTTTGCACATAAGTTTTAAGCCTTTGAATAAAACATTGTTAGAATTTCCTACAGAGGATGGTTTTGATAAATTCCAAAATGTGAAAATGTCAAGTTGGGTAAAAGAACGTAATGCTTCTTAACCAAAATACATTTTAAAAGCATATATACCACCTATGTTGTACTAGGAAATCACTCTGCTTTAAAGTTTGGGTAGATATGAAAGCAAAAACAGGTTAATACATGAAAGGAATAGTTGAAGGAAACAGGTCATCAAAAACATTACACTATCAAGGTTTTAAGTTACTTGAAGCCAAAAGAAAGTAACATCTTATAAATCAAAAGACCTAATTATAAAAAGAAAATTACAAAATATAACAGTTGTTCTACTTGTGATTTATTTGGTTGTTCTTCTTTGATGCAGATAAAAGTTTCTTTTGTAGTTCATATTAAGCATCAAAAGATTAATGGCACATTAAGATAAGTACTTGAAAGTTTTTTCAAGCTTGTTCCTTTGGAGATATGGCCTTAGAGGCTCATAAATTGCCTGTACTGACTATCATTACATAAAAGTACCAATTCAGATTGCTGAGAATTGAATATTAGTCTCCCAGTCTATACACTTGAACAAGGAGCCCTGGTGGCGCAGTGGTTAAACCCTCGGATGTTAACCAAAAGATCAACAGTTAGGACCCACCGGCCACTCCATGGAAGAAAGATGTGGCAGTGTGCTTCTGTAAAGACTACAGCCTTGGAAACCCTACGAGGCAGTTCTACTCTGTCGAATAGTTGGAATCTACTTGATGGCAGTAGACTCGGTTTTGGTTTATCCTTGGACGGTTTACTAAAACTCCCTGAATGACAGCTTTATTAACTATAAGATGGGTAAAGATTTACTATAGTTGTAATACAGATTGAAAAAGATGACAAATGTAATACGGAAACGTACCCAGTGCTTGCACTGTATTTTTACGCAAATAGTGTACGCCTCCTACATTTGTTTGCCAACTGAGCCTTCCCTTCTGCAAGGTCTTTTCATAAGCATGCTATGCTAATTTTTTAACAGCAACATGTTAAAAAAAAAAACCAACATAGTAGCACTTATAAAAATATTTCACTGGGGTTGGGGGTCTCAAATGGCAAACAAATGTAGAAGGCTGTGTTATTTGCATAAAAATGCAGTATGTGGTTTCTACATGTTAACTACTTACAACAGTCCTGTATCATACACCAATAGACTTACAAGGAAATATCACATGAATGACCACTAACAGAGACAACAGAAAATAGAAACCACCCCCAATGGCTATAGAAGTGGGATCTTTTAGACAACAATATTAAAATACCCACACTTCATAAGTTCAAGACTTACTAAAGATGCAATTTAAAGGTTTTTACAAAAAATGGGAAAATATTTCTAAAACTATCAGAAAATAAGATTTAAATATTAATTCAATTTAAGAAATCATTTTATTCATTCAATAGCCTAACAGGCACAGCTGAAGAAGATATGTTGTTGTTGTTAATAGCCATCAAGTCGGCTCCAACTCATGGCAGCCCCGTAAACAACAGAACGAAATATTGTCCAAATCTTGTGTCATCTTCATGATGGTTGGTAGGCTTCAGTCCATTGTTGTGGCCACTGTGTATCTTGAGTGCCTTTCAACTCATCTGCCAACAATATATTGGACAATATTCTTTTGTGATCTATAGGATATTCACTGGCTAATTTTTGGTAGTAGATTGACAGGTCTTTCTAGTTTGTCTTAGTCTGGAAGCTGTGCTGAAATGTGTTCACCATAGGTGAACCTGCTGGTATTTTAAATACTGATGACATAGTTTCTAGCATCCATATCCACATGCTAGTCACTACAGTATGACAAATTGGCAGACAGGTGGTGGGAAGAAGACGTATGAGTAGAAGGTTAGGTAAGAACTAAATACTCAGAATGAAGTACTGAGACAAGAAAATGGAAAATAAATAACAGGCATGGAGGATATTCAGTAAGGAGTCCTACCATAGAAACATTTAGATCCTAGGAGAAGAGGAAAAACAAAACGCAGCTGAAGCAACGTTTGAAGAGACAATCGCGATATTTTTCAAATGTGATGAAAAACATTAGGAAGTTATACTGCAAGATTGAAGAACTATACAAATCTCAGGGAGGACAAAACCAGGCAGAAAGAAAAAAAAAAAAAAAAGAAATCCATATCCAAGCATATGATAAAACCAAAACAGCAGGAAGCTACTAGAAATAAGAAGTCTGACAGCTGACTATTCAATGAAAGCCACAAGAACAAAATGGAGGACTAAAGAAAATAAAATTTGTTATATTTCATGTATTGAAAAAAACCAAGAATTCTATATTCAGAATTTATTTTACCCCAAAATTAAGGTGAATTCAAATACCTTTTCACAAATAAAAGTTGAGTGGAGAGAATTTATCATTAGCAGATGCATACCGAAAGAAGTATTCTGAGTGTTTTTCAGGCAGATAGAGAAGAACCCCAGATGGGGGGCTGGAGATGGATGAAAGAATGAAGAACAGTAAAATGTTAAATATGGGATAAAATCCTAATAGATGAGGACTATAGTCAGCTACATTAATACTGTCTTGGAGGTATATAAATTATAAATAGATTTAAATATAAAAAAAGATAGTATATAATTGAGGAAATTATAGAAGATTTAAGTTGATTCTAAGACATTGCATTGTTTGGGAAGAGGAGAGAAGCACCAAAAAGGATTGGATTCTTCAAATTGGCTTCTTTTTGAACTATAACATAAACACATCAAAGTGTGCAAATCATAAAAGTACAGCTTGGCGAATAATCACAGAGTAAATACACTCATGTAAAGACCAACCTGATCCAAAAATAGGAACTGTCACAAATTGTCAGAATACTGAAGTTTCTAAAACCTGTGATTGTCTTCTCTCACGGAAACTATTAATTCTGACTTTTAACACCATAATTTGGTTTTGCTATTTTTGAACCTTATATATATTGAATAATATGTTATATTTTACATGGGACATTTTATTCAAAGTTAATTTTCAAAGAATTATTCGTGTATTGTATGTAGAGATAGTTCCTCAATTTCCATTACTGTGTAGTATTCCATTGTATGAACATGCCACATTATTTATCTATGGTAATGTTGATGGGGAGTCCCTGGGTAGTGCAAATGGTTAACACACTAGGCTGCTAACTCAAAGGTGACTAGAATCAAAAGACTGACAATCAATTTCCAAAAATCAGCCTTTGACAATTCCTGAAGCACCATTCTGCTCTGACACACACAAGGTCGCCATGAGTCAGAGTTGCCTCGAAGGCAACTGGTTAATGTTGATGGTTGTTTTAGTTTTTTTTTCCAGATTTCAGTTACTAAATATTGCAATTGTTGAAGCAAAATGCTGAGGTAGTTTACACTGAATCTTTAAGTTATAGGAAAACAGAAATGTTCAGAAAAAAAATAGGAAGGAAAACTATTCAATAGAAAGTAATGTAAAAATATAGATATACTTCCATAACTCCAAATTTTTACCTGTTAATTTTACCCCAAAATACATGTAATACTACTAAAATGAATTACAGCAATAATAAGGGAGTTATGAAAACCTTGATGAAGTCTTTCTCATCTCAAACAGTTCTGAGGACACTCGGAACTATTGAACACTTAGATTGAGTGATTTAATCATATAGGCGAAGAGGAGTGGAAAGATCTGCAATATTCACGTTAGTAGCTTCACTGTGTTCGTATCTGAGAGGTATATGGGGATGGACAGTGGCAGTTTACTGAAGGAATATGTCCATCTTGAAATAATAAACAGAGATTGAAATATCAGCTGTTTTTCACCATGGAACTTAAAGCCAAGAATCACAAGTTCAAGTTTCCAAATACCAATGATGTAACTGTGAAGTAAGACAATGTACAGTTTGATAGCCTATTGTATGTATTTTACCAACTCCTTCCCACAAATCATAGTTAATACTGCAGTAAATATAGTAATAACTAAAACACTAAAGCTGCTTCTATTTTGTTAAAAAAATCAGAAAAGAGTTTTTAAAGAATACAGCCTAGGAAAACTCTGTGGGGCAGTTCAACTGTCATAGGGAGTCACTATGAGTCAAAATTGATTTGACTGCACCCAACAACGATACCAAGGGAATACTGAAATGACAGAAGCTCAAGTTTTTTTTTTATTGTACTTTAGGAGAAGGTTTACAGAACAAATAGTTTCTCGTTAAACAGTCAATACGCATATTGTTTTATGACATTGGTTAACAACCCCACCACATGTCAACACTCTCCCTTCTCGACCTTATTTTTTTTTTTGGGTGAAAATATACATAGCCAAAGATACACCATTTCAAAAATTTCTACATGCACAATTCAGTAACAACCATTACATTCTTCCAGTTCTGCTGCTATTCTCACTTTAAATGAAGGTTTACAGAACAAAATAGTTTCTCATTAAACAGTACACGTGTTGCCCTATGACAATGTTTAACAACCCCACTACACTTCAACACTGTCCTTACTCAGATCTGGGTTCCCTATCACCAGCTTTCCTGTCCCCTTGTGCCTTCTAGTCCTTGTCCCTGGACTGCTGTGCCTCATTAGTCCCATTTGGTTTTATGGGGCTGTCCAATCTCCAGCTAAAGGGTGAACCTCGGAAGTGACTTCACCACTGAGCTAAAAGGGTGTCTGGGGGCCATACTCTCAGGGTTTCTCCAGTCTCTTTCAGGCCAGTAAATCTTTTTTTTTTTTGTGTGTGTGTGTTACAGTTTTGTTCTACATCCTTCTCCAGCTCTGTCCAGAACCCTCTGTCGTGATCCCAATCAGAGCAGTCAGTGGTGATCTTGGCAAGAATTTTCAAGTTCTTGGATGGTGAGGATTATGTGTGTCGAAAAAGTTCACTTAAGCCTAAATGACACTGACAGGTTGCAGATGCAATGTTTTTATGTAATTGTTTCTTTATCAGAAGAAATTAAACATTTTCCAGACCAATAACTAAGTCCAGAAATTTAAATATGAGTTTTTTTCCATAATTTCTCT
>NW_004444038.1:1311372-1420568 GCF_000243295.1 Trichechus manatus latirostris
CCTTTGGACTAATCTTTTCCTTGTATCCTGTTCTCTTCCTTCTCCCTTGCTCCCGAAGGGGTGAGACCAGTGGAGTATCTTAGATGGCTGCTCACAGACTTTTAAGACCCCAGACGCTACTCACCAAGGTAGAATGTAGAACATTGTCTTTATAAACTGTTATGCCAATTGAGAAGGTCAAATTTTAAAGTTAAGAATATACTTATAAGGGATGATTATTTTAGAATTAACCAGTAGCTTTCCTAATAAGACTACAACAGTTAAGACATGCTGGAGAATACGTAGTTTTCCTTCCTTCCTCTCTCTCTCTGTCTCTTAACAGGTATCATGGCCTGGGTATCTACTAGCTCTCAGTCTCCAGTCCGGTTCAGGATGTATCTTGATGTCCAGTATACTTTAGACACGGACATTTCTACAGGGAGGGGAAAAATTCCTTTGTGAGAAGGGGAAAGTTTTACCAAATTATTAACTCTGTTATTTAGAGGAGCTTCACAAAATTGATGTCTGGTTAGAAATTTGTTTACATCTCCTGAAAATCAACCCACTGAGGACAGAATTTCATCAGTCAGTTTTAGTTGCGTTAGATAATCCACAGGGACAGATAAGGCCTGAACCACCTCCACCAAAAGGTGAGTATGCTTAAAATCATTGTAGGCTGTTTTCTTCCACACCCTTCACCTGGACAGAAGGATGAGCTATGACGTAAATGAAATTCCTAAAAGCAGAGCTGTAGAAGGTCTTGTTACCTCGTCCAGAATGGCTAAACTCATAACCTGCCCTGTCGCAATTACTATTTTGGGTCTTGATTATAAAGGCTTAGGAGTTCCAAGTTCTATTATTTTCTTTGTAATCAAGGTGTTCAATATTTTATTGCTTGACAACTATGTGCAGAGCCCTGCTCTCCTTCTCCTGAGAATCGCATGGTGCCCTCACAGCCTGGTGACCAAAGAGACAGAGTATTTCCTCTCACTGGATAGGGCACATTGGGAACTGTTGAAGAGAAGTGTAATCTGGTCAACCTAATTCTAAACATGTTTGTTTTCTCCCTGTTCAGGCCTTAAAGATTCACAAAGGGACGTAGAGCAGAAATAACGTCATTTAAGACACAGTTAAAGCACCGTTCTCCTCGCTGCGCTCACTCAGTCAAAGCACATTATTCTTCCACTTTTTCACTCCCTGCTTCTTTCTCCCTCTCTGTTCACTGTATGCCATTTATTAACCCTTTAAAAATACAAACTAGGGCTTCTCTAGCTTTGGCATAGCTTAAACCTCAGTTGCAGAAAACTTCTGATTTTTCCCAGCTATTTTTGTTAAAACAAAACAAATCACACACAGCTACTGACTCAAGTTATCAAAAATAATCAAACAAAAAATAGTTGTGGTGGAGTTCATTATGACTCATGGCAAACCCATGTGTGTCAGAGTAGAATTGTGCTCCATAGGGTTTTCAAGGGCTGATTTTCAGAAGTAGATCACCAGACCTTTCTTCCAAGGTGCCTCTTTATGGACTCGAACCTCCGACCTTTTGTTTAGCAATCCAGCATATTAAAATTTTGCACCCCCCAGAGACTTCCATGTTATTTTAAGGACCTAGAAATAGAGAAGGCAAACCGTCAGGACCTCAGGCCATTTCAGAATCAGCCATTCTGCTCTTCTTTATATCCCTCGTAACCACATTGATTCTCTCACAAGTCCCTTTATTCTTCTTACTGTATTACCGCCTTCCTCTTTCCTCATATCGGTACTGTTGACTTGTAACATGACCTATTGTCCTTACCATTCCTGACTCACCAGATGGCATTTCAGTTTAGCCTCCATAAATAACTGTCTCATTCTATTGGCATTTCTTGCTCCACATTTCTGAATGAAGCCTCTCCTGGCTTAATTTGTTTTGCCCAGTCAGCTGGTGGATCATGAGCTTGCTTGTTTTCCTGTGTGTTGCTTGTGTTAGGCTTAATTGCCACTCCATCCCAGTCAACTACTGTGAAGAAGTGTGGGTGAAGAATAACTTGGAACAACAACAACAACAAAAAAAAAGATCCCTCAATGTTGTTGAGATTTTGGCCGATTATTTGTCTTAGAAAAAGATGGGCAGGATTTTTCCTCTGACAAGAGTCTAAGCAGAAGTTTAGGAAGATTGAGAAAAGTCTCCTTCTTAGTCCCTGCGATTAAGAGACTTCTCACTCTTCTACTATTTTGTCAACTTCCCAAAATTATTGTCTCTTATTCTGTCCTTGAGTCCTTTCAGTATGTTTTCTCTTCCAAGCACTTGACTAAAAATTCTCACTCAGGTCACAAGTAATCTCTCACATTTCAGATTATCTACAATTTCTTTGCCACCCTAAATGTATTGATGATTTCCTCCTTGAAATGTGTCTCCTGTGGTTCCATGACATTCCATTATTTTTCCCTTCCCCTTTATGACTATGTCATGGGATTGAATTGTGTCCCCAAAAAAAATCTGTCAACTTGGCTGGGTCATGATTCCCAATATTGTATGATTGTGTACCATTTTGTAATCTGAGGCGATTTCCTTATGTGTTGTAAACTCTATCACTATAATGCAATAAGATGGATTAGCAGCAGTTATGTTGATGAGGTCTACAAGATTAGACAGTGTCTTAAGCCAATCTCTTTTGAGATATAAAAGAGAGAAGCGAGCAGAGAGACAGGGGGACCTCATACCACCAAGAAAGCAGTGCTGGGAGAAGACCTGAGGTTCCTGTGCTGAGATGCTTCCACACCAAGGGAAGATTGATGGCATGGATCTTCTTCCAGAGCTGACAGAAAAAGTGTTCCCTTGGAGCTGACACCCTGAATTTGGACTTGTAGCCTACTGGACCATGACAGAATAAACTTCTCCTTGTTAAAGCCATCCACTTGTGGTATTTTTGTTACAGCACCACAAGACGACTAAGACAGAGTACTTTGGTATCTTTTTTTTTAAAAAAAATTCTTATGTAACCACTTAAATCTGGATATTTCTCTAAGTTCTGCATTTGTCTTTTTTTCTTCACCTCCAGTAGTCTTTTATTCTGAAATCACACATGCAATAACTTCATTTACTTCTTTGCAGATGACTCTGAAAAATTAACTTTAAACTTTATATATTTTTGATGCAGGGCCAAGAAGGCAGAGTAGTCAAATGCTTCCTGTGGTCCCTCTTACTACAAAGACCCCCCCCAAAAAAGTGAATCAACTATATGTGACAATCTAGGAACCCTGAACATCAAAGGCAAAGTTGAGGAATTGGACTGAGTGGCAGGGAGAGGGAGAGATGGTTCAGAAGCAGGAAGGAGTTGCCAGACCTGACCCAGCAGGAACTGGCACCCTGCAGGCCAGATTGGCTGGCACGCCCGTTGAGGCAAGCAGTGGTGCTCGGGATGCATTTTCCACATCAGGAGAGACCAAGCAGCAGAGAGTTCACTCAAGCATCCAGAACCAGTGAAAAGTGGTGCTCAATTGGCAAAAGATAAGTCCATGTGTCTAACATACCTCATGGATCAAAAAACACCCACTTTAGGAAAAACCTCTCTCCCATTTACATGCCCCATCCATGCTCTGCACTGGGTCCTGGCCAGCTTCAGTAATTTCCACGTCCCCTGAGCTGGAAGTAGGATCTGTCACATGGCCTGAGACATTCTCTCGGCCCTGGAAAGAGAACAAATTAAAAAACAGGGAAAAAATAATATGACAGCTCCCCTCAGCTGGGAACTTAGGGTAGGCACAGTCCTTTTGCCTAGTCGCAGGAATAAGAGATCCACAGACTTTAAATGCCTTTCATCCCCACATAGAACTGTGTGGGCCCATTTCAACAGCATACACCCTCATTAGCACAGTACAACAAGGTATATACCTGATGCCTAACTTCAACTGTATCAGCTATATGATGGAGTGGCAGGTTTGTAACATTTGATGCTGCTCCGCCAATTAAACAGGGTCTTCACCTACATACATTACAGGCCTGAGGACTGGCAGCTTCACCCATGCCACCTAGCCACCCGTGACAGGGGTCCAAGAATAAGTGGTGCCTCCTAGTACTTACAGCCAACATCACTGAGTGTCCGTAGTCAGGCTGCAAAACCCACTCACCTATGTACTCTCAGCAACAGGGACATGCTTCCCCCACAGACACTCAGGGGTAGCCGTCAGCCCCCTGCTTTGCTCAGCACTTGACCCCTTACTACAGCCAGATACCTGTGCCAACTCCAATCACTCCTGCCCTTTTAGGACTGTAGGTGAGAGCCTGCATCACACACTTGGTGACCGACTACCTGGACACCTGAGCTGAATCCATACAAGAAAAGTAAACGGACTCCTGGGCTCACATACCTAGTAACAGATCTAACCACATGGTGACAGGACGTTAGAGCTTCAAAGGCACCAATAATCAAGCTAGCTCACTAGAGCAGCCTATTTGGGCATATCAAAACAAAAAGAAACAAGAAACTAGGACACAGTAAACAAACATAAAATAAATAAATATAATAACTTATTGATGGCTCAGAGACAACAGTCAATATCAAGTCACATAAAGAGGCAGACCATGATGACTTCAGCAAGCTCCCAAAGTAAAGAATTAAGAAATCTTCCAGGGGAAAGGAACTTCTTGGAATTACCTGTGGTAAAAAAACAAAAGATTAATATATGGAACTCTTCAAGAGATCACGAAGGACATTAGACAAAACACAGAACAAGCCCAGGAACACACAAACAAAGCAATAAAGGAACTTAAGATTAGAGAAGAGCATAATACAAATTTAATAGGCTGCAAGAATCCGTAGAGAGACAGCAAACAGAAATCCAGAAGCTTAACAATAAAATTACAGAACTAGACAACTCAATAGAAAGTCATAGGAGCAGAATTGAGACAATGAAAGTCAGAATTAGTGCGATTGAAGATAAAGCACTTGACACAAACTTATCTGACGAAAAATCAGATAAAAGAATTTTTAAAAATGAAGAAAGCCTAAGAATTATGTGGGAATCTATCAAGAGGAATAACCTATGAGTGATTGGAGTACCAGAACAGGGAGGGATAACAGCATACAGAGAGAATTGTTGATTTGCTGGCAGAAAACTCCCTGATGTCACAAAAGATGAGAAACTATCTAACATGCTCATCAAACCCCAAAAGAAAGTCCTCAAGACATATGATAATCAAACTTGCCAAAACCAATGATAAAGATAAAATTTTAAGAGTGGCTCAGGTGAAACGAAAAGTTATCTACAAAGGAGAGTCAATAAGACTAAGCTCAGACTACTCAGAAGAGACTATGCAGGCAAGAAGGCAATGGGATGACATATAGAAAGCCTTGAAAGGAAAAAATTGCCAGCCAAGAATTATAATTCAGCAGAACTGTCTCTCAAATACGATGGTGAAATTAGGGCATTTCCAGATAAACAGAAGTTTAGGGAACTTGCAAAAACCAAACCAAAATTACAATAAATACTAAAGGGAGTCAGTCCTCTGGTTAGAAAATCAATAACAAGCAGATAACAGCCCAAGACTAGAACACAGGACAAAGCAATCAGATATCAACTCAGGGAAGTCACAAAAATAAATCAAAGCTAAAACATGGAAAATAGAGACATCAATATGCAAAAGATGAAAATATTAAAGCAAAAAAGGGACTAAAAAAGGTAGTCATAGATCTTTCATATGGAGAGGAAGTCAAGGTGATATAAAGAAATAAAAGATTGCTTCAAACTTAGAAAAATAAGGGTAAATATTAAGTAATCACAAAGGAAATTTAACAATCCTACACATCAAAATAGAAAACAAGAAAAACATAAAGACTCAGCAAATACAAAATCAACAACAGTGAAAAAGATGAAAAGAAAATACATAAAGAAAAACAATTCAGTGCAGAAAATTAAGTGGAACAAAGAAAAGGGTCAACAACACACAAAAAAAGACATCAAAATGACAGCACTAAACTCATACCTGTCAATAATTACGCTGAATGTAAATGGACTAAATGCACCAGTAAAGAGACAGAGAGTGGCAGAATGGATAAAAAACACAATCCATTTATATGCTGCCTACAAGAGATGCAACTTAGTCTTAAAGACACAAACAAACTAAAACTCAAAGGATGGAAAAAGAATGTATCAAACAAACAACAATCAAAAAAGAGCAGGAGTGGCAATATTAAACTCCAACAAAAAAAGCCCTGGCTGGGATAGTTTCACTGGAGAATTCTACCAAACTTTCAGAGAAGAGTTAATACCACTACAACTAAAGATATTTCAGAGTATAGAAAAGGATTGGAATACTCCCAAACTCATTCTATGAAGCCAGCATAAAAGTGTTACCAAAACCAGTTAAAGACACCACAAAAAAAGACACTTACAGGCCAATATCCCTCATGATATTTTGCAAATATCTCTATTTGCAAAAATCCTCAACACAATTCTAACCAATAGAATTCAACAACATATCAAAAATAAATAATTTACTATGACCAAGTGGGATTTATACCAGGAATGCAGGGATGGTTCAACATTAGAAAAACAATCAATGTAATCCATCACATAAGTAAAACAAAAGACAAGAAACACATGATCTTATCAATTGATGCAGAAAAGATATTTGACAAAGTCCAACACCCATTCATGATAAAAACTCTCAGCAAAATAGGAATAGAAGGGAAATTACTCCTCATAATTAAGGGCCATTATACAAAGCGAGCAGCCAACATCATCCTAAAGGAAGAGTCTAAAAGCATTGCCCTTCAGAGCAGGAACCAGACAATGATGTCCTTTTTCACCACTCTTATTCAACATTGTGCTGGAGGTGCTAGCGAGGGCATTTAGGCTAGAAAAAGAAATAAAGGGCATCCAAATAGGTAAGGAGGAAGTAAAAATAGCTCTTTTTGCAGATGAAATGATCCTATATGCAGAAAACCCCAAAGAATCCACAAGAAAACTATTGGAACTAATAGAAGATTTCAGCAAAGTATCAGGATACAAGATAAACATACAAAAATCACTTGGGTTCCTCTACACCAACAAAGAGAAATTTGAAGAGGAAATCACCAAATCAATACTATTTACAAGAGCCCCCAAGAAGATAAAATACTTAGGAATAAATCTAACCAGAGACATAAAAGATCTACACAATGAAAACTAATAAAACGTAAGTGGAAAAACATACATTGTTCATGGATAGGAAGCCTTAACACTGTGAAAATGTCAGTTCTACCCAAAGTGATCTACAGATACAATGCCATCCCAATCCAGATTCCAATGGCATTTTTTAATGAGATGGAGAAACAAATCATCAACTTCGTATGGAAAGAGAAGAGGCCCTGGATAAGGAAAGCATTACTCAAGAAGAACAAAGTGGAGGCCTCACAATACCTGATTTTAGAACCTATTATACCTCCACGGTAGTCAAAACAGCCTAGTACTTGTACTACAACAGATACACAGACCAATGGAACAGAAGTGAGAATCTGAACATAAATTCATCCACCTATGAGCAGCTGATATTTCACAAATGCCCAAAGTCCATTAACTGGGGAAAAGACAGTCTCTTTAACAAATGGTGCTGGCATAACTAGATATCCATCTGCAAAAAACTGAAACAAGACCCATACTTCACACCATGCACAAAAACTAACTCAAAATGGATCAAAGACCTAAATACAAAACCTAAAATGATAAAGATCATGGAGGAAAAAAAAAGGGACTACGCTAGGAGCCCTAATACATGGCATAAACGGAGTGCAAACCATAAATAACAATGCACAAACACCAGAAGAGAAACTAGATATCTGGGAGCTCCTAAAAATCAAACACTTATGCTCATCAAAAGACTTCACCAGAATAGTCAAAAGACAACCTACAGACTGGGAAAAAAAACTTGGCTACTACAAATCCGATCAGCATCTAATCTCTAAAATTTACAAGATACTGCAAAACCTCAGCAACAAAAAGACAAATAACCCAATTGAAAAATGGGCAAAGGATATGAACAGACACTTCACCAAAGAAGACATTCAGGCAACTAACAGATACATGAGGAAATGCTAACTATCATTAGCCGTTAGAGATGCAAATCAAAACCACAACAAGTTACCTTCTCACCTCAACAAGGCTAGCATTAATCCAAAAATCAAAAAACAATAAATGTTGGAGAGGCTGTGGAGAGACTGGAACACTTGTAGACTGTTGGTGGGAATGTAAAATGTTATAACCACTTCGGGAATCATTTTGGCACTTCCGTAAAAATACTGCAAATAGTAGAATCATACTATCCAGCAATCCCACTCCTGGGAATATATCCTAGAGAAATACAAGCCATGACATGACTAGATATATGCACACCCATGCTCACTGCAGCACAGTTCATAAGAGCAAAAAGATGAAAACAACCTAGGTGTCCATCAACAGACGAATGGGACCAAATGAACTCCAGTTTTGGACATCTAATGCATCCTAGAATGTATTCAATAAACATTTTTCAACTTCAGTAAACTGCTCAGTGTTCTATAACTGTAATGTTCTCTCGTTGTTTTGAAGAATAAAGCTTACCAACATGGTATAAGAAAAGTCATTTGGGGAACCCCCCACCCGCAAAAAAATCAAAACCAAACCCGTAACCATCGAGTCAATTCCGACTCATAGCAACCCTATAGGACAGAGTAGAACTGCCCCATAGGGTTTCCAAAGAGCGGCTGGTGGATTCGAACTGCTGACCTTTTGGTTAGTAGCCGTAGCTCTCAACCACTGCACCACCAGGGCTCTTTGGGGAGAATAGTTTTCCATAATTTAACATAATGCTTTCTGTAGATGTGATTTCAAAACTAAGCCGTTTGTTCAGGTCGATTATTCTGTTCCAACTCTGTAAATGCATTTAACTTATTTTTTAAGTGGGAGGAGGAGAGAGAAGGACTTTAAACAAACAATACTCTAGTCAGTGACTAATTAGACAGCAATGCCAAAAAGAAGTCAATAAGTATCTATGTCAGATATACCCACATATAGAGAGGATATAAACAGGCTGCCACATACAATCATGTTTTACATCAATTTTCCAAATTCTAACATTATAATTAATAATGCTTCAAATTCTATTTTACTCAGCTATAAATTACTCTCAAGGCTGTTTCCCACATCGTAATCATTTTGATAACTCATTTTTTGGCATTTCAGTTTTTAATCCCTAAATCTTTCTTGTCTGTAAATGTGATATGAGTGAAAAATGATAGAATGTAAGAGAAGACATAAAAATTGTTGCTTTTCAAAGCTTTGAAGAAGCAAGTGATTAATTGAATGTTGATCTTATCACAAAGTAAATGTTAACTGTTCTTTTATTAAAATATACATACTGGAAATTGAAATAAATTACAATTGCAAATGTTTTTTATTAAAATGTTTAAAAAGAAATGACCTCTACTAAATCCTTCCTTTCCTTCATTTATCTCATCTAGAGAGGAATTGTTTTTCCTACTTCAAACATTGTGTGGTTTGTCTAGCAAATGGTATGCAAGGGCAGCTTTCACCCTAAAAATTATAATCAGGAATATTCTAAAACACTTTAGATATGATATAGAAAAAATATTAGGAAATTATGTGAATGCTAATTTGACTAATAGGTCTTTTTTTTTTTTAATTATTGTTGTTGTTAGGTGCCTTTGAGTTGATTTTCAACTCATAGTGACCACATGTGACAGAGTGGAACCATCCTATAGAGTTTTTTTTTTTTTTTTGTTATTGTGCTTTAGGTGAGTTTACAGCTCAAGTTCATTTCTCATACAAAAATTTACACACGTAATGTTATGTGACACTAGTTGCAATCCCTATAATGTGACAGCACACTCCCCCTTTCCACCCCAGGTTTCCCATGTCCATCCAACCACCTCCTGTCCCTTCCTGCCTTCTCATCCTGCCTCTGGGCAGGAGCCACTCATTTAGTCTTGTGTATCTGCTTGAACTAAGCACACTCTTCAAGACTATTATTTTACGTTTTATAGTTCAGTCTAACCTTTGTCTGAAGTGCTGACTTCAGGAAAGGTTTTAGTTCTGGGTTAACGGAGAGTCTGGGGGCTATGTCTCTGAGAATTCCTCTAGTCTCAGACCATTAAGTCTGGTCTGTTCACGTGAATTTGAGTTCTTCACCACACTTTTCTCCTGCTCCATCAGGGACTCTCTGTTGTGCTCCCTGTCTGGGCAGTCATTGGTGGTAGCTGGGCACCATCTAGTTCTTCTGGTATTTGGTGTTCCTTCTCCTTTGCTCCAGGTAGGTTGGGACCAATTGATGCATCTTAGATGGTCGCTCACAAGCTTTTAAGACCCCAGACGCCACTCATCAAAGTGGAATGCAGAACATTTTCTTAATAAACTTTGTTATGCCAATTGACCTAGATGTCCCCTGAAACCATGGTCCCCAGACCCCAGCCCCTGCTACCCTGTCCCTTGAAGTATTTGATTGTGTTCAGGAAACTTCTTAGTTTTTGGTTTAGTCCAGTTGTGCTGGCTTCCCCTGTATCATATGTTTTGTGTGAGAGTAAAAGATCTTTTCAAAGAGTCATCCTCCATTCACAGATAAATAACTGAGGGCTTTGGTAAATGCCTGATTATCACAATGTATTTAGGATTAACTTTTTTTTATATTTAAGCATCCAAATTTGTTTCATTAAAACAAAACCGAGCATAAATAGAATTAGTTTTAAATGTTTGTTTTCTTATTTATCAGTTCTTAGAGTATCTTTAATTCTCTCAGTCTTGGTTTCCCTATTTTGAAGAGTTGTTATGGTTGGTAATATCCATACCAGGAAGAGTCAGTGATGCCCACACTGTCAGGAAAGGTCAGTGATATTCACTATATTGGGAATGGTTGATGATGCCCACCATATCAGGAATGGTCAGTGGGAGCCACAGTGTCAGGAATGATCACTCAGACCCTCTGTGTAAGGAATGATCAGTGAGGGGCTCTGTGTCAGGAATGGTCAGTGGGGCCCGCAGTATTAGGAAGGGTCGGATGTTTACCACATCAACAATGGCGAGTGATGTCCTCTATGTCAGGAATGGTCAGTTGGGCTCACAGTATCAGGAATAGTCAGGATGCTCACATTGTCAAGAATGGCCAGTGATGCCCACATGCTAGGAATGGCTAGCGATACCCACTGTGTAGGGAATGGTTGGTGATGCCCATCATGTCAGGAATGATCAGCAAGGCCCACTGTGTCAGGAATGGTCAGTGAGGACTTCTGTGTCAGGAATGGTCAGTGAGGCCCTCTATATCAGGAATAGTCAGTGAAGCCCACCATTTCAGAAATGGTCAGTGAGATTGCCTGTGTCCGGAATGATCAGTGAGACTCTCTGTGTCAACAACAATCAGTGAGACTCTCTGTGTCGTCAATGATAAGTGAGGCCCTCTGTGTCAGGAATGGTCAGTAAGGTCCAACATGTCAGGAATGGTCAGTGAGGTCCACCATGTCAGTAATGGTCAGTGAGGTCCACTATGTCATAAATGGTCAGTGAGGTCCACTATGCAGGAATAGTCAGCTGGGCCCATAGTATCAGGAAGGTCAGGATGTTTACCAAGTTAACAATGGTGAGTGACGTCCACTATTTCAGGAATGGTCAGTTGGGCCCACAGAATCAGGAAGGTGAGGATGTTTACCGTGTCAACAATGGTGAGTGATGTCCACTATGTCAGCAATGGTCAGTGGGGTACACAGTATCTGGAATGCTCAGGATACTCCCATTGTCAAGAACGGCCAGTGATGCCCAAGCGTCAGGAATGGCTAGTGATACCCATTGTGTAGGTAATGGTCGGTGATGTCTACTGTGTCAGGAATGATCAATGAGACTCTCTGTGTCAGGAATGATCAGCGAGACTCTCTGTGTCAGGAATGATCAGTGAGACTCTCTGTGTCAGGAATGATCAGTGAGACCCTCTGTGTCAGGAATGATCAGTGAGACCCTCTGTGTCAGGAATGATCAATGAGACCCTCTGTGTCAGGAATGATCAATGAGACTCTCTGTGTCAGGAATGATCAGCGAGACTCTCTGTGTCAGGAATGATCAGCGAGACTCTCTGTGTCAGGAATGATCAGTGAGGCCCTCTGTGTCAGGAATGGTCAGTGAGGTCCACCATGTCAGGAAGGGACAGTGAGGCCTTCTGTGTCAGGAATGGTCTGTGAGGTCCACCATGTCAGGAAGGGACAGTGAGGCCCTCTGTGTCAGGAATGGTCAGCGAGGTCCACCATGTCAGGAATGGTCAGCGAGGTCCACCATGTCAGAAATAGTCAGTGAGGTCCACCATGTCAGGAATGGTCAGCGAGGTCCATCATATCAGAAACCGACAGTGAGGCTCTCTGTGTCAGGAATTGTCAGTGACACCCACGTGTTCAAGAATGGTCAGCAATCCATACTGGATTGCCATCTGGAACTTGCTTTGTGGAAAGGAATTCTTCTAGATGCCAGATAAGTTCTCCCAAATTTGTTCTACATGCAGGATGCACAAACAAATTTGGATTCCTGAAATTCCTCTTTCCATAATGCTTGCTCCTGGCCTGCTTAAGGGGAAGTTAAAATTGGGGTCATCAGTCATCAGGAGCAACCTAAAAAAAAAAAAACAAAGCAAAACACACAAAAAAGTCATATTTATGGATATGACATAAGAACCACTGCTCAATTTCAAGTCATTTATTTAAAATTACCATCACAGTTTTAATGTTAAGCAAAAGTGATCAAATAAAAACACTTAAGAAGTGTCATTAGTCTGGCTGGTTTGCATGTCGTTTAGCAGATCTGCCAGCATCCAGCATCTCACCACGCATCATTTTCTTATGACAGTAATAGGAAATGTAAATGAAAAGCATATAGCTTTCTTTGCCTGACTATTTCAAATTTTCAATTATTCAGAGAGGTAAAATTGCAAAGATTGTACAAACATACAGATATACCAGTTTTATTTAGGGGGTGACGTTTTACAGAGGATTCAATCACACTGTATTTTGTCTTTAGAAATAATTCACCTGCCCTATGGGTTTGAATTCTAAAATTAAAAGTGTAATTGTTAAAATTTTATCAATAGCCCTGTATTAATAGTTTAATTACAGAAATAGCTAATTTTCCTTGGCCTAATGATGGAAAAATGCCGCGGAATAATTTTCCTTCATTTCCACAAAGGATGATTTTTGCTAACTTGGGGTCTAGCACACAATGATAAGGAAATCATTCCTGATGTATTTTTATTTGGCTCTTTTAGGCTATGAAACATTATAACCTTGTATTTAGGATGGCTTCATTAAATATGTATGCTTTCAGCAATCTGATTCCTAATATATATCACTACCATTGTGCCATAGCAGCAGATCTTTGCCCTCTAATGGGTCTGTAACGGTAACACCACCCAGGCAAAAGCTGGGAAGAAGCGTAGAATGCTAAAAATAGCAGCATACCAGACTCTGTGAAGAGATGGCCCAATGATTTATGTGTGAAAAAGCTACTAACAGTCTGGAATGTGACACCAGATTATGCAAGGAAGTGAAATATTGAAATTTATCTTCATTTGAACAACAAAAAAGGCAGCAGACTGGCAAGACAAGCCATTAGGTCATTGCAATGTCATTGTTCAATGCAGCGAACACTTTTGTCCCACTTTCAAGTGGTTTTCCATCTTGCTGATGAAGTTTTCTCTGCAACAATGTTATTCCTGAAGAATCATATGACCAGGTACCTGCAGAACATATATATACATATACATATATATATATATATAAAAACCATATATATACACATATATAAAATCATATATATATATAATCATAAATGTAATTTTTTTCTTCTGGCAAATCAAAATCATTTGAATTGGCAAAAAAAAAAATAAATATCTCCATTGTCCTGAATATATTTGCTCTGCATCTGATGAATCTATGTTGACAAGGATAACTGTGTGCCACATAATTTTGGAACCCAAATGTATAGGTCAGGAAAAATAACCACAACTTGCAGGGGGTTGTTGACTTTTTCCCCCTGCATATTTACTTGAAACACGGGATTTTTCTGAAGTGTCATGAGCTGCCAGCGGACACCTGACATGTCAAGATTGGTTTTGACAAGGTGTCTGCATCATCATTTGCAATACTCTATGTATTGTTTAGCTATGCATGGGAAAGTGAATGATCAGAATACAAAGGTCGGTGTCCTTCTCCATCCTAGCAATCCCCTAAATGCTGTGCAGCAGATGATAGTCATCAAAAGAGGTCATTTTGCACAGGACTAATGAGGCACAGCAGTCCAGGGACAAGGACTAGAAGGCAGGAGGGGACAAGAAAGCTGGTGATAGGGAACCCAAGTTTGAGAAGGGACAGTGTTGACGTGTCGTGGGGTTGTTAACCATTGTCATAGGGCAATATGTGTAGTAACTGTTTAATGAGAAACTATTTGTTCTGTAAACCTTCATCTAAGGTACCAAAAAAAAAAAAAAACAAAGAATTATCTATGTGAGATCAGATTGACAACAGCAACTGAAAAGTTTTGAAGGGAAGCCTAAGGGCCAGTGAGTTGAAGATAATGGTGATGGAGTAATTTAGAAAAGGATAGTAAGAATAACAGAAGAATGTAATCGATGTCACTGAATTGTACATGTAGAAATTTCTGAAATGGTGTATCTTTGGCTATGCATATTTTCATCAAAAAAAAAAAAAGTTCCTCCAAGGTCGAGAAGGGAGAATGTTGACATGTCTTGGGGTTGTTAACCAATGTCAGAAAACAATATGTGTACTACTGTTTAATGAGAAACTCTTTGTTCTGTAAACCTTCACCTAAAGTACAATAGAAAAAAAAATTAAAAAAAGAGCTAATTTTGCATGACATACAAGCTTATTTGTTTTCTTTTAAAAAAGGGTAAACTTTATTCAACAGATCATAGGCTAGAGACTTTTTGTTTTAAAAGAAAGGCATATTTTTTGAAATATTTCCTCTAAGCCACTTCTCTACATTTACCACTGTACTACATTTAGAAAGTCAGATTATTTCAGCCATTTCATTGATAACTTCCTAACTTTTTAATTGTGCAATGCTGTGAAAAAGGGAACTAGATTCTAATCCTATTTCTTCCATTTACAACATGTGTGACTTGCAAAAAAAAAAAACTAAATAAAACAGATAACATATCAGAAATTAAGATTTTCATCTATAAAATGTATGTTACAGAATTGACTTGTAATTTCTTCTTGATGTTAAGTTACCTAATAAAGTTACTGTGAAGGCTGGTATGTACCCTCCAAAATATCAGAGCTTTTTAAAACAAAGAAAGGGTGAGGGAACTCACTTCCCTGCTTGATTTCTCAGTCTTCCCTTTGTCCTTGAAACACACATGGTCAATTGCATAGAACTGGACTAGAAGGCCTTCAAGGATCTTTGCCAATTGTCCAATTCTGATTCTCAAAATTTTGCAAATACACCCGTGTTGATTGTTAAAGTGCAGAACTGATTAAAAGCCATGCTTTGAAATGGTGATTTTTTAACTATATCCAGACTCTATAAACTTTGGTTACACAACAAAGATTGAGGTGGCCAAGAATACCTGAAATATATTAGATATAATTTCTCTTTAAACCACATGCCAGCTTTACAAAATTTTTAGATAATAAAACCAAATGATGTATTAGAAGGGATGGATTATATGGATAATTATATGGATACTTTGATTAGGTCTATCTAGTCAAATACATCCTGGCATTATTTATTTTTTTATTATTTTGAGGATTCCTAATAATTACTTCATGTGTCCTTAAATTTTATAAATATATTGTAAAGAAAGAACATAAAATTAATTAAAGCAGGTTAAACTTCAAATAAGTCAAAATACAAAAAGAATGGTGAAAAATAAGTTTTTATAATATAACCCTAATAATGAGTGGTATTTGTCATTCTCATTAACAAAGACCTTTTTAAACAATATTCTTGATTCTATTTCCTTATAAGAATACATGAGCTATCGTCTGAAAATTAGTTTGACTTTCAATTATTGTGGGTGATATTTTAAGTAATTAAGGTTTTTTATTATTATGAAAAGAGACAGGAATTTAAAAAGAGGATTAAGTGATTTGCATAAGGTGTTGAAAATCAGCTCATTTCAGTACCAAGGGAATAGGTCAATTTTTTTGACATCAAGCCAAGTAAGCCATCCACTATGCGTCACTTGTTCCATATTAAATATTTCTCTGCTAAAAGTATATATGATAATAGTTGTGACTATAAAAGCTTTGTTTGGAATGTTGCCATCATCTCTAGGCTTCAATCTTCTCTCTAGCTTTTAAAAAGTGTTATGAATCTCCAAATTATAATGACAGGGCCATAACACATTTATTCAGATAATTATGGGAAAACTACCATATTCTGATTCCTGTTTTTTGCATGACTGAATAAAAACCCACATGCACAAGTTTTGAAAGGTAGATGCCTTGCTATAGAGTAACATAAGTGGCTAATAGCAGATACAAAAGTAACGGCTAGAATATGTAAGACACTTCTTCTTTTATTCCTATTGCTTTGGCCTATCCTTACTCCCAGAAGCTTAATGTCATCTACAAACAAGGAAATTTCACTGTGCGCTCTCTTTCTGGATCATTTATGAAACCCCAAAATAATACTGTCCCTGGCAATGATCGCTGGACCACCACATTGTTTACAATTTACACCAGATGATTCTCCATTTGTCCCTCCTTGTAATTTAAATTTATAGCCTTACCCTACGCAAAACTGACAACCTATTAAGAGAGACCAGGATTTCTTTTGTCAATCAGAGAAATTAAGTATATTCTGAGGGGTCATATGTTTTAACTGAGAGAGATTTTACTCTTTTTTATCCATAGTGGAAGAACAAGAAATTTGCTAAGAAAATTAAAAAACAAAGCAAAATAAACACAGAAACAATTAAGCTTTCTCAGTAGAGCTCAATGGGTAATTATTTCTTCCAGGAAGAACTGACTTTTCAAAAACAATTTCTAGATGAAACTAGAAAGCCAAATTGGATTTTTGGATTTAATTTATCAAGCTCCAGTCTATTTTTGTTATGTTGGACTATTCAAATAAATAGAAAAGCATGGATGCTCTTATGTTGCCACTCCTAGCTGCCACCTTTTCCCACTTACACACTCATCACTTCAGTGGGTGACTCCACCACATATGTGGATTTCACATGGAAGACTCAAGTCAGTCATACAGAATCTTAAAATCTTACTATATTAAATTAGAATCTGTCTGTAACTTCTTGTCTGATGGGTTCCTGCCTTAAGGAACTGGTTCTGATGAAGCCAATTTTAACAGATCCTTCTGGATGGCAGGAGCCCTGGAGACACAGTGGTTAAGAGCTTGGCTGCTAGCCAAAAGGTCTAGTGATAATTCATTCTGCAACTCCCATGATCTTAGGTAAGTGAATGAAGATCCAGAATGAAGTACACCTGGTTCCAGCTACAGCTCCTGTTAGACCTTGCCTTGAAATTTCTCAGACCTGGACCAATCCCAGGAGTTCTCTGGGTGGTGCAGTGGGTTAAGCGCTTGACTACTAACCAAGAGGTTGGCAGTTCAAACCCACCTAGAGGCACTCTGGAAGAAAGGCCTGAAGATATGTTTCCAAAAGTCCAGAGCCAGAAAACCACTATGAAGCACAGCTCTATTCTGAAGGACACGGAGTCACCCTGAGTCACAGTCATTATGAAGATAACTTTTTTTTTTTTAGGTCAATCCCATAAATACCCTCTATGTTGTTTCCCTATCCTTGTGTGAGTACTCAGAGTTCTAGCTCTTTGGTCAAAAATGGATAGTTGCAATGAAGACAATCATCCACATACTGATAGACTGATGTGATTAATTGTACATCAATGCATTTAGGAAAAACACACGATGCGTATGAATTCAATAATTAGCAAATATGTATTGAGAGACAACTATTTACCAGGCTCTGTTATTTACTGTAAACAAGCATGTTTTATAAAAAAGAAACACTATTTTTAAAATGTTCTTAGACTACAATTTTTATAGTCATGTATGTTTTCCTCATGAGAAATGACTGACAAATATAATAATTTTAGAGTTTAAAAATTCTAAGCACTTCAGTAGAATGTAGACAATGATTTTTTTTTTCATTGTCTGGTAACTGACTTTATGGGATGGAATCTGAAGGGTATATGAATATTATGTATTTTCTTTTCATTCTGCTCTCTCACTGGTAGGCAAGGAATTGTGAATGAAAAAGATTCCATCTCTCCACTTGGCATCACTCTCATTTAGAGAGACTAAGGAGGTGTGATCAAAAGATTTATTTAAGCCAGTTGCATGGCAAGCAAAAGGCTACGCTAAATAGCATTGATGCCATATGTACATGTTACTTTATCATCTTCCAATATTCTGTAAGAGGATTTAGTACATTTTCTCCCTCAAAACAAGTCTGTCACATACGCAGGAAACTTTTCCTCCTCCTATTTTTAAAGAAGGAAATTAAAGAATCAGCAGCCCTTAATTTAAGAGACATCATGGTGGGGAAGGGGTTAGTAAGTTCTGCTCTGTGCCTCTAGCCTTAAGGCAGTCCCATCTGGTGATTAGAGAACAATTAGGGGATACAGATAGATGGGGAGTAGGGGACTGATTTTAAGTGGTTCTAAGTCTGACTTGTTTCACTTCGCCAAATGTTTTTGAGGTTCATCTACATTGTATCAAATATCAGTACTCCATTCCTTTTTATAGTTGAATTATACATACATATAAAGCCCCACTGCCATCAAGTCAATTCTGACTAATAGCAACCATATAGAACAGAATAGAACTGCCCCATAGAGTTTCTGAGGCTGTAATCTTTATGGAAGCAGACTGCAATGTCTTTCTTCCATGCAGCGGCTGGTGGGTTTGAACCACCGACATTTCGGTTAGCAGCCGAGCACTTAACCACTGTGCCATGAGGGCTGTTACGATATATAGTATGTATGTGTATTATATATGCTGTTGTTAGGTGCCGTTGAGTCGGTTTCAACCCATAGAGACCCTGTGTACAATAAAACGAAACACTGGCCAGTCCTGCGCTGTCCTCACAATCTTTGTTATGCTTGAGCCCATTGTTGCAGCTACTGTGTCAATCCATTTCATGGAGAGTCTTGCTCTTTTTTGCTGACCCTCTACTTTACCAAGAACGATGTCCTTCTCCCGGGACTGAGCCCTCCTGATAACACGTCCAAAATATGTGAGACGTAGTCTCACCATCCTTGCTTCTAAGGAGCATTCTGGTTGTACTTGTTCCGAGACAGATTTGTTCATTTTTTTGACAGTCCGTGATATAGTCAATATTCTTTGCCAATATCACAATTCAAAGGCGTCAATTCTTCTTCGGTCTTCCTTATTCACTGTACAGCTTTTGCATGCGTATGAGGTGATTGAAAACACCATGGTTTGGGTCAGGCGCACCTTAGTCTTCAAAGTGACATCTTTCTTTTCAACACTTTAAAAAGTTCTTTTGTGGGACATTTGCCTAATGCAATACGTCCTTTGATGTCTCGACTGCTGCTTCCATGGGTATCAATTATGGATCCAAGTAAAATGAAACCCTTGACAACTGCAATCTTTTCTCCTTTTATAATGATGTTGCTTCTTGGTCCAGTTGTGAGGATTTTTGTTTTCTCTATGTTGAGGTGTAACCCATATTGAAGGCTGTGGTTTTTAATTTTTATCAGTAAGTGCTTCAAGTCCTCTTCACTTTCAACAAGCAAGGTGTATAAAATAAATGTGTTTATCCATTCATCCTTTACTAGACATTTGGCTGTTCTACCTTTTAGTTATTGTGAAACATGCTATAATGAACACATGCGTACATTTTAAGGTCACATATGATTCCTTTTCTGTAAAATATTTAGATTAGGAAAATCTATAGAGAATGAGAGCAGACTGGTGTTGCCAGGGGCTGGGGGAGGAGAGAGGAGTCCTGGTGGCACAATGGTTAAAAGCTTGGCTGCTAACCAGAAAAGATCGGCAGTTCAAATCCATCAGCTGCTCCTTGGAAATCATACGGGGCAGTTCTACTTTGTCCTATAGGGTCACTAGGAGTCAGAATCAACTTGATGGCAATGGGTTTGGCTTTTTTAGGGGGATGAGGGAACAGGGAGTGACTAATTAATGAGTGTGCGGCTTCCTTTAGGGTGATGAAAACGTTTTGGAAATTGATAGGCATGAGTGTATTATGTGCCACTGAATTGTTCACCTTAAAATGGTGAGTTTTATGCTACATGAATTTCACCCAATATTTTTTAAAAAACGCCTTTTAAAAGTCAGTTTGAGAAGTTTGAACTTCATTTAGTGAAAAAAATGGAAATCAGTGAAGATTTTGATCTAGGGAATGTTGCAATGAATCGCTGTTGAATACAACCGCGGTGAGAGGTTTGTGTTATCCCCATTTCACAGGGGAGAACATTCAAATTCAGAGTATCCAAGGTCACACAAATAGGAATGGCAGAACCAAAACTCAGACTTAGGTCTCGGCCCAAAGATGCATATAAAGAAAACATAAAAGGCCAGGGATGGAGGTGGGGATGGATGGGAGAGACGTTTTCAGGATTAGAGATGAATAGATTTAGTTATTATTGATATAAGGATAATAAGGAGAGAGTGCGAAATTAAACAGTAATTGCATATCTTGAAACTAGGAAGATGTATTGTAGATATACATTGGGAGGTAAATTATCACTGCAGAAACAAAAGTCTGGCATGCCAAACCAATCTCCTACAATGTTCTTTTCAATTATTAAAAAATGGCCCAAAGCTCTCTGCTGACTGAAGATGTTTAATGTATTAAAAATGTCTTCTATTATCTATGGCATCTCTTTTGACTTTACAAAGTCATCCATATGAATTATTGTGTTTGAGTCTCATGTCTTTGTGAAGTATGTTCTGCTAGTACAGATGAAGACATTAAGCTTAGAGAGGGTAGGTACTTGCTCAATGTTACACAGCAAATACGTGATGAAATTGGAGCATGACTTTACGTTTTCGGATTCCAAACCCAGAATACTATGAGGTTCTTAGGATGTGACAGATAGTCATCAGCACTTTTAACCTCCTGGAATCAAATGGAATACACATAAATCCCAAACTAAATAGAACTAGTTATCAATCTATTGAGATGCAGCAAGGGAGATTTAGATAAGCTTAAGGAATGATTCTGGTTCAGCAAGGATATAAGTGCCTTAGTAAGGCAGACTGTAGAATAGCTTAATCATCTGGAATATGAATAAGACAGATACCCATCTATTCCGGCTAGATTACATGTGACTAAAGGCTTGGTCTGATGACCTTGGAGATACCACCCCGTATTCTAAGTCTGTAACATAAATGAACAGATTTAATTACAACCTTCAAATCATATCCTCTTAATATTTCTTAATTCTCTGATAGGAAATAAAGTAGGTAATCTTACTCCAAAATGTGCCGAGAGCTCTTTTGGATGGTTTTCCACTGGATGTGGAATTTGAAGCTTTCTCTGACCCTGAAACTTCCTACCCACGTTATATCCCTTTGCATTAATTTTTCATTTTTTAAATTTTGAGTACCCATAAAACCCTCTTATTATTACACCTGTAATAATCAATCTCTGTGATAATCTATCTCTATCACACACAGAAATACAAGCATGTGTGTGCCTATCTCTGTTATATCAAAAAGGACGTGCCTTTAGGAATAATAACCACTGTTGGCTTTAAGAGAAATAGTAGTTCCCGCTAGAATCTCTGTAAATTGGTCTTCTGGCATTCTGGCTGGCATATTAAAGTAACTTAGGAAAACAGCAACAGCATTGGCAAATTTTTATTAGCAATTATTATGCATCAGCGCTGTATTAGGTTCTTTATTTATATATTTTTCATTTCCAAACAAAAGGGAGAAAAGAAGCTATATTTTGACACCCAAACTAGCCTAATTAATCTTAGAGGAATAAGAAATATTTACAACTCACCCTATTTGATAGGGGATAGTGGGTTGAAAGAAGAAAATAACCAACATTCCAAAGTCTCTACCAGTTCTTCTGCTTGCTAAAAGTTGGAAGAGATAATCATTTATGACAGCAAATCAAGGAGGTTTTCCATACAGCCATAAGTGTTATGTATTGAGGGGAAGCATCCAGGAAGAGGGGCTTGGATTGTCTTAAAGAAGAAGGAGGAAGAAAATATTGTTTATATACTTTTCAGTCACACAAAATGTCAGGAAAATATTTGCTACATCAAAGATGGCTGTATGAATTGTCTTTTAGAGAGAATTCAATGAAATGAAAATGTTAATGAGCTTCAGAAAAGGAAAGTACCTGCTAGATCCCTTGAAGATTTAGAATCCTAGGAAATTGGGAAAAATTCAAATGACCCTTTCCACCCCAGAATTCCAGCGGCTTACAATGGTGGAAAAAGAGAAACTAGTATTAGTTGACAAATGAATAAGTTTTGAATTTCAGAGCACGGGCTACCTTACCCATTGCCATCAAGTTGATTCTGACTCTTAGCTATAAAGCATGAGAGGATTTATTTACCCCAGCCTTGCACAAACTACATAAACCGTGAAAACCAAACTTGTTGTTGAGTGGATTCCAACTCAGAACGACCCTATAAGACAGAGGAGAACTTTCCCATAGGGTTTCCAAGTTGTGACTGGTGGATTTGAACTACAGACCTTTTGGTTAGCAGCAGAGCACCAGGGCTCTGCACAAACTCTGTAATTCCTCATACATTCATTGGTCATTTCTGTCCTACTTCTCAGCACAAGTTAGTGCCTTTACCCATTTTGCTAGATATGTTCAATGAGTTGGGTTGGGTTTGGTGTTATACATTAAGTATTAAGATTTAAGTTATATGCTACAAACACTTTGTGTATTTGACTTTAGCTTCACTTTTTTAACACACACAAAATTAACCTTACTTGATCAAATTCATGCTCTTTTCCTTGTGCTTTCTGCCCTTGCACATGTGTGTGGATAGGCCTCCTTTGTGCCAACCACATGGATCTACCTATGTTTCATTTCAGTAATGTAGTGGTTCCATTTTTTACAATGAAACGTTTAATTCATCTGGATTTTATTAGGGTGCATGTTATGAGGTAGGAGTGTAGCTTTATTCTCCTTTCCCACATGGTTAGCTAATCGGCCCTATATCCTATGTTAAATAATTTATCCTTTTTTCCCACTGATAGAACTTCCTCCCTTTATCATGCTACCCTCATGTACGTGTCCAATATCTATTTGATCTGCTTATGGACTTCTTTTTCGGTGTCATTTGTCTATCTTTGGAGTCCTGCAAACAGGCCTGACAACTTAACCAGAGGGCGGGGGCGAAGACATATGACACAGGAAGTTTCCAAGGAGTGGGACTGTGGCGCAGAGTAGGAGGAGGTTGAAAATTGATGACAGGAAGTACCACAGGGGGTTTAGTCTGAAAATTAATAAGAAGTGAAAGCCTCCAAGAAGACCAGAAATATCTCCTTTCTCAAGAAACTTACTGCGACAGAAAAAATCCCCAAAAAGAAAGGCATAGAGGGAAGAGAAAGAAATGACACAAAGAACAAGAGATGCGGTGTGCGGGGGTTTCGCCCCTCCTGGCTTCTCCGATCTCCTCAGCTGAGCGAAGTCTGCAGGGTCCTTTAGAGCTTCAGCGTGAGTGACTGGAGTCGGCACACCGCTGGAGAGACGCTAAGACCGCCGAGCTGGCTGGCAAAGCGTGGAGAAGAGCATTCAAAACCTTCTCACAGATTCCGAGCAGAGTGGTTTTCAAAGTCAGGAGCAAGTTGTAGTAAGCAAGGAAACTTCATTTTTCAATCATCCTGGTGGCAGGGGGAAAGACTTTCCTCATTTCCTATTGTTATTATTGGTATGTGTGTCATCAAATTGATTCCGACTCATAGCGACTCTGTAGGACACAAGATAACGGCCCCATAGTGTGGGAGCTTAGTGGTTAAAAGCTCAGCTGCTACTCTAAAGGCCAGCAGTTCGAATTCACCCTGTGTATGGAGCAGTTCTACTCTGTCCTATAGGGTTGCTATGAGTCAGAATCGACCCGACAGCAAAGGGTATAGGGTTTCCTAGGCTGTGATCTTTTTGGGAGCAGATCACCAAGTCTTTTCTTCCAAAGAGCAGCTGGTGGTTTTGAAACGCCAGACTCTTGGTTAACAGCCCAGTGCTTAACCGTTGTGCAACCAGGGAACAGTCACTGAAAATGTGGCTGCCTGCTTATATGCCTATATCACACACATATATACATTTTTAATTTGATATCTAATACAATATCTTGTTGAGAATGTTGATGAGATATGAAATGTTGCAGAGTTGGAGAGGTATGGGAAGATAGTTTATTTCTATGTTATAGATATTTTCATTAGCATCCTATATTAAATTACAACTGATATAAAATTTATTATGTGGGAACTTCGTGGCTGTGCTAGTAAGTAGGAAAATTTCACGTGGATTTAAATATGCTATATCACCAGGGAGGAAATGCTGTGTATTTAATACCAAAAGCATAACACTTAGTAGTCTCTCCAGCTTCTGACATGCATTGCTTAATTCCATACCCTAAGAGAATCTCTCCACGGCTAGGCTACTTGATGGGTTGGTACCTTGGAATGAAGTAGCCTACGCAAATGTAGAAACTTCGTGTAAACATCAGTAAGAAAGTGTAAATAATATAAATTTTTAAATGATTAGAAACTGCGTTAGGATGTGTCTGTACCATCTGCTTAGGTAAATTAAATACAAATATATCAATCAATACCAATGAACACTTCACAGAATTACGTGAAGCTGAAACCATGGAGACTTCATAAAAAATGTGTTGAGGTGCCGCACAAGCTTCACAAGCAGAGGCCATTTTCTATTGTGTGGTTTTCACACGGGATGCAAAATGCCTGGCTCAACGCCAAGGTCTTTTCACAGTTGCCCGGAGAATGAGGGGTAAGAAGCTGGGCCATAGGGAGCAGGTGGCATCCTTGGCAAGCCTCGAAATTTATACCAGGTTTACACAGGAAGAAGGGCAGACCAGGTCCCCTGAGCAACTTATAAGGCAGGGTGTGAGGATGAGCTAATCACCCTGGAGAGTAAATTACCTTTCCTTTCCAAGGGTTAGCTTACATTACAGACTTATTTTTATCTTAGTATTTTTAGCCACATGCCTTAGGAACTATTGAGAATTAATTTCAATTTTCTTTATTCATAATTGCTTTCAATTGTTTAACTAGGGCTGATTGCTCCTTTAGAAAGCTTTTCCTTTTATGATAAAAAGATAGCATTTTTTTCCTATGATAATCTCTTAGTCATAGTTCCCAACCATCAGATAAATATTCCTATAATAGGCAAAATTACTTCAAGGGTTATTTCAATGAAAAAGGAAATTATTTAAGTAAAGTAATACTTATGTGGATATTTCTAACTCAATTTCTTTCTCTTGAGTTAAAGTGTAGGATATATATACTGAAGTATAGCATGTATATATCCTGGTGGTGCAGTGGTTAAGAGCTTGGCTGCTAACCAAAAGGTCGGCAGTTCGAATCCACCAGCAGCTCCTTGGAAACCCCATGGGGAAGCTCTACTCTGTCCAGTAGGGTTGCTATGAGTCAAAATCAACTTGATGGCAACTGGGTATATGCAGCAGTATCCATTCTTATTAATGTTATTATAAATATTCTTCTATTTAATGTTTTACATTTTATTTAATAACTTTTAGGAATTCCAGTACAATGACGAACATATTACCAAACAGTTAAATAATTTGATAAGAGAGAGCCATTATGTGAGAAAAAAATGGTTGACAAGTGGCTCCATTATCTAATGATATTACAAATGTTTTCTTCATATTTTATTACATTCCGTTGATTTGATCGGGAAAAATCTATTACAGCAACAACAACAACATCTTTGTTCTTAAGATTTACATTGGGCAGATTAAATACTATAGAAGGACATGGAAACAGGTTGTTTTTCAGCTTATTTCACCTCACTAGTTTGACGAAATAATCATTTAATTGCGTTAGAATGAAAGCACGTGCAAACATGTTTTACTAATTTATGGGCAACTTCCTATGAGAAGACGGATCTCTACGGCCAAGTGTCTTGCTACTCAGTGTAGAGGCGGGAGAATCAGCATCAGTGTTAACGGAAAATTCACCAGGGATGGAGTTTGCGTGGCTCACCCGAGATCTACTGATTCAAAATCGTCATTTTAACGGGATTTCCGGGAGAATTCTGACGTTTCAGGCAATCTGAGAAGAGTATGAAATAACTCATGCCCCGGAGGCGAATGAACAAGAACACCAGAGGTTGGTGAGCTATGCGGGTCTGTCACGGCCACCGAGAACACACCTGTGAAGTGTGGTTAAAGGCGGACGGAGTCATTTTAACTTTTTTGCTGAAGGTTGTAAATCTGACTCCACCCTCATAATGTCCGTATCTAGAGTAAGAAGTTCTACTATTCACAAATGTTTTGTACTTCTCAGTATTTAGTATGGGAAGAACCAGGTGCTTTGCAAGAGGATTAAAATATATATACATATGCCCATTACTGGCTGGGAGCCCTGGTGGCTCAGTGGTTAAGAGCTCTGCTCCTAACCAAAATGTTGGCAGTTGGAATCCACCAGCTGCTCCTTGGAAACCCTATAGGGCGGTTCTACTCTGGCCTATAGGGTCACTAAGAGTCGGAATCCACTCAATGGCAACGGGTTTGGGTTTGTTTTTTTAATACTGGCTTACAACTTAGTATTTAGTATGTCAGGACTGAGGCGAGGCAGAGGTGACACTATAGGAAGGCGAAGGTGTGTTTGGCCTCTGCCTCGTAGCAACCAGCTTTAGGCTGAGTCTGGTTCACGATGTTATCCTTACAATATAAAATTTGCTTAAAGTCTGTAGTAAAGAGAAAACCTTAAAAGTTCCTGGGGGTAGGGTGGAGGTAGGGTGGAGGGGGTCAAAGAGGGGAGGAGGGAAAAGACAAAGAAAAGCAGAAAGTGGAACAAACATGGAACTAGAAGCTTGCCAGAGTCCCAGCGCTGCCAAATCACGGAGAGCTTTCTTAAACGCCACGTGCTTATGATGCTGGGTTGCTTGCATGTAATGCCAGTCACAGTGTATGTTCGGAAATGCCTGTATCATGACCGGAATAGGGAGGAAGCACTTCAGTCCCTGTGGACAATCTGTCTTTTCAAGTTGAAGGTATTCAAAGATCTCTACCAACTGGGTTTATATTATTAGCACTTTTCAAATGCTTAATACAGTCTAAATATTTTATCATTTTGAGGACACACAATCCTTTGATTTAGACTATATTATTAGTTCAATTTTATAGATGAGGAAACAGGATCGAAGAGGCTGAATAACATCATAGTGATTAGAGATGTAGTAAGTAGCAGATCCAGAATTGAAAGCCGACAGATTGAAATCTAGATGATAAAGTGATAATCAGTATAAAATATTAACCTTAGTCAAATCTTAGGGTTCAAATAATCTGTTTTTAAAAATTACCAAATGAATCGTTATTCTTTGGAGTGATCCAGGTAGGCATATTCATTTTTTCCCCCTTGAGGTTTCTTTTTCCTGAGACAGATTTAACCAACCTGATCAGTTGATGGGAAGTACAGTTGACATCTATAACCCAACTAGACTGTAAAGTTGCCTTAAGAAAAAACTATACTTAGCAGAGTACATTTTCTACTTCTAGCCAAGATGGGAAACCAGACAAAATATATACAACAAATTCATGCAATACCCATTCAATATCCAAGCAGGTCTTCTGTGAGACTTACAAAAAATTCTAAAACTTCTACAGAAATTCAAAGAGTCTGGTATGGCCAAAATATTTTTGAATAGAAGGGTAAAGTTGGAAGACCAAACAAATTGATTTCAAGACTTATTATAAAGCTATAGGAATCAAGACAATCTGATTGTAGTGTAATGCTACAAACAAATGAATGGAACAGAATAGGGTGTCCCAGATACACACCTAAACGCATGAGGACAACTGATTGCCAGAGTGCAAAGGCATTGGAGTGAAGAAAGAAAGTTCTTTAAATACATGGTACCAGAACAATTGGAAATCCTTTCACAAAAAAAAAAAGGAACTTTGATATATATCTCACACCTTACATAAACGATAATTCAGACAGAATTATACCCCTAAATGTAAAACCCAAAATCATAAATCTTCCAGAGGAAAAACTTTTGTGACCTTGGGTTAAGAAACCATCTGTTAGATACAACACAAAAAGTATAATCCATAAAAGAACAAATCGAGAAATTGGACTTCATCAAAATTAAAAACATCTTACAGATTTTCCTAAAATTATTCTAAAATAAAAAAATTATTAAATGTTAAAAAAAAAAAAAAGACTCGATCAGTAAAGTTAAACTAGGGGAAAAAAAAAATTCTGATCTTCCAATGACACTGTCAAGCAATCAAAGCGAAACAGTAAAAACAATCAAACAAAAAAACCCAATTTAAAAATAGGCCAAAGATTTGAAGAGATGCTTCATCCACAGAAGATACATGGACAGCAAATAACTACATGAAAAGATGTTCTACCACCACAACTATTAAAAATGCAAATTAAAACATAGTGTGATACCACTACACGCCTTTTAGAACAGTTAAAATGTGAAAGAATGACCATACCAAGTATTGGCTTCGACGCTGAGGTAGCGTAACTCTTATACACTGCTGGTGAGGTTGAAAACTGTTCGTCAGTTTCTAAAAAGTTTAAAGTGCTGTATAATCCAGTCGGTCCATTCCTCAGGATTTGCCCAAGAGAAATAAATAAAATAAAAGTAAGCATTGGTACAAAGACTTATACACAGGAAGTACAAGTCTATGGTTAAAATTGTTCATAGTAATTTTATTGGAATTAATTAGCAAAAAAAAAAAAAAAAAAGGCAACAACCCAACTGTCCATCATCAGATGAGTGAGTTAACAAACTATAGTATACCATCTCTCAGTAATAAAAAAAAAGAATAAACTATTGATATCTGTTACAACATGGAGAAGTCTCCAGATAATTTTGTTCAGTAACAGAAGCTAGACACACACACACAAAAGAGTACATATTGTATGTTTTCATTTATGTAAAGTTCCGTATACGGTAAACTACTCTACAGTGACAGGAAGCAGATCAATGTTCCCGGGGGACAGAGGAGGGAGAATCCAGGGAGAGACAGTGGGGAGGGATTACAAAGAGGCATGAGGAATCTTTCAGGAGTAATGACAATGTTCATTATAGTATTGTAGGGATGATTTTGCAGAATTATACATATGCCAATACTTATCAAATTGTACATCTTAAACAAGTGCTGTTTATTTGATGACAATTATATTTCAGTCAATCTATTAAAACAAAGAAAATAACCCTGCAATTGTGACTGACCTTTTTTATTTTCATCTTGCCTATCTTTGGTGTGACAGCTCCAATTTTCCCAGGAGAGGCTAATCCTTCAGCCTCTGTGTGCCCATTATATACCGGGTCCACCAGAACGTATCTAACTGCCTTATAACTATTTGCTCATATCTATCTATGTCAATCAGGTAAAAACTTCTTAAATGCACAGACCACATTTATACCTGTCACGTGAGTCCCTGTCATAGAGATGTTCAGTGAATGGTGAATGAATGCATAAATGGTTACTTTTGCCTTAAAAATGGGTTTTGTCCAGAGAACAGAGAAACACTCCAAGATTGACAAGCATTCCCTCTCTGCTGGCTACGGTGTGTGAGACTAACTGTGTTTGACTTCCCTTACTAATGAGTAAAGAACAGGGACAAGTACTCTCGCAAATATTTAAATTCCATGTGCAAACACCAGTGAGCTGAAGAACTTCTCAGGACAGCATGAGGGAATTTCACTGATGCAACAGGAAGTAATTAAGAATGTAAACACTTGGAAAACACATAAAAAAATATAATCCAGAAAGATGAGCTTCTCAAATCAAGTCCAGAATACTGTAGCTTACATATTTTAGCCAAAGTAAATGAAATAAAAAATGTGCTTTCTAATGCAAACATCCCCATGCTAAGCAAATGGTCTAAATATCTAGAAAACCGCTGCAATGTGATAATGATAATTTTAATCACAAACATAAACATTTCTATATGTGCGTAAAATATTTTGGATGCAGGCTGAGTCTATATAAAAAATAAACAGACACACACTACTCTTGACTTCATTTAATTTTCCAAACTAATTTTATATCAATCTAATTAGTATAAATTTTTTACAATTTTTTATGTTAGTATGCTTGTTTTTGTATTTAATTGCATCATTTTAGACTGACTCTAACACCAGTTTTATATAATTGGATGCTAACAACATGTTCCAAGTAATATATACCTCCTATATTCTAGACCACGGAAGAAAGGCCTGGCAATCTGCTTCTGTAAAGATTACAGTCAAGAAAGCCTTATGGAGCAGTTCTACTCTATAACACGTGAGGTCTCTATGAGTCAGAACTGAATCAATGCCAATGAGTAGCAGATACTCTGAACCATGCAAGACGACACTTAGAACTGCTTACAAATCTCTATTTGTTCATATTCTACAAAGCAAAGGCCACAAACTGACATGTTTTTAATATAGTTCATCAACATAATATTGCCAGATAATCGTTGAGATTTTAATTTTTGTCTTGTTCTCCTTGAACAAAGAGACTCATGTAACTGGGATCTTGGTTCTGGGCTCCCACGTACCAAGTATGGAAAACCTATTCCTAAACCTTTGGGATGTTGAGTTGTACAGTGTCCCCTTTGTACCTGGAGTATGGCCTCACTGTCGCGGGATGGAGAGGGGCACTTCATTTCGTGATAAAACGAGCTTCCTTAAGCAGGTGGAATATGGTTCACGTCTTCACTGTCACTGAAGCTCAATTAACCAATGCACTTCCATGATTTCTTCTTGTATCTCGCTCCCAGAATCCCTATGCTTACTTTGACATCTGCAAACATTCTTCCTTCCTAAAGGTTCAGCTTCAAAGCTGTTGTTGTTGGTTTTTTTTTTTTTGGAGGGGGTGTTCTCCTTGTAGTTCCTTACAACTTTTGCAAATATCTGTTACCTAACAGTTTTCTACCGTGAAATTATTTTGAGTGATTTCCTTTCATTGGTACTCCCTTGGGAATCTTATTCAATCGATTTCGATTTTTCAGCTCCCTAGAGGGGATTAACCTTTTGTTTCCTCCAGGGTACTTGCCTGTAGGACGCAGAATCCCCTGTAGCTAGTTTAAGCAAGAGGGGTTCATTAAGGAATACTGGAAAGCTCCAGAACCATCAGAAGGAGTGTGAAACACGCTGTGGTGTGTACTTAATGATTGCAGGCCCCCCACAGCAGACCTGCAGTGATGGGGCGCTGTGCATCCTCTGACAGGTCTCTGCCGTCACCTATACTCACCAAATGGCTGAGCCACACTCCGCCTCTTTCTTCAACTTGCTTGCTTACATGCATTTCACGTGAGGATCCCTGGGGGTGGTTTCTGAAATGCTGTTGATATCCTGTTTCTGCATCCAGATTCTTCAGAATCTGCATCTATTTTGTTAAAACTCATTGAGCTGTTTACACGTGTGAGTGTGTGTATGTGTGTGTCTGTAGTAAAGACTGTATTCAAAAGTTTTGGCAGTACCACAAATTCGGATATGTCTGTACTCATTTCTTATATTAGCTTCACCATTGTCATAAATTTGTCTCACAAAGAAGTTTTACTAATGATTCTTCTAGTGCTTAAGTCTCATCACTTTGATGTCCAGTGGCCGTAGGAGACAAAATATAAAATGACCCCCATCGTTATCTCTCAGCTCTGTCCCTTCTTACATGGATAGCATGTTATATGTACATTGTAAAGAGCTATCCCTTTCCAATTAACTAGTCTATGTGGTGAAGAATTATTTTGCGCAGTAAAGCTTTGACCTTGCACCCCCTCTCTGAGATGTTTCCTCACATATCATGTTAAAACTGATCTTCACTGCCGAGGTCTTCTTTTAACTTATTCCATCAATACACCAGCTATCTCACTCGTGCTTTGTTCTACATTAAAAGACTAAACAAACAAGACCAAAAAAATAAAATAAAATTGAGCTTATTCTTGTCTGTCCCTGTTCTGATAAAGTCTTCCTCTAATCACCTTCTAAAGCGTATGATCTCTTCTCTAAGACAATACAATACCCCAAGCTAAATCTCCGGGAGTTTTCCTATTGAATTAGCCCTTTCTACTCACAAATTTAATAGCAGTATTTCCAGATTTGAACACTGCCTGATTCTAAGGTGGTATTGTCTACTGGAAAGATTATCCAACACTATGGCTATGGTGTGTTAAGTGTGGGTTTAGACATACTTTATTTCCAAATATTCTCTTATAATGGCACCAATGTAGTTCAAATTTCTTGCAGTCAGAAACATTTCTATTACTTTTGTGGTATCCATAACAAGAACCTGATAAGATAGATTCATATTATATCGTAACATAAACTATTAACCATAAGAATGACATAAAACTATTCACATAAAACTATGGACCATAACAACGAACATCATTTATCGGGCACTTAACACATACTAAGCACTTGTTACTTCTATTTTACAAATCATGGAAAAAGTGTCTGAAAAAGTTTAATAATTTGCATAAATTCATACCAGTAATAAATGATACCATTTAGTCATACATTATGCTGATATTCCTCCATTAGCTACTTTGTGTATTTGAGTAATTATTTCAGTCACTGAAGATCCAACAGTGAACAAAAGAGACTAAGTTCCTGTCATGATGGGACTTATGTATAGTTGGAAAAAATGCAAATCAACAATCAAACGTATGATATAACAAATGATGTTAAGAAGTATGAGTGAAAGCATAACAAGGGGGGAATACATACTTGTGATTACGTGTGAGGGCCTTGGTGGAAACAGAAAAGGACTCACTAAGAAGATACGTGAGAAAGAACCTGAAAAAAGTGGTGAGCAAGACATGGGGAAAATCTAAGCCAGGAGCCTTACCGCAGACAGAGCAGCAGGTGCTGTGCTCCCAGGTAAGAAAATACCTGATATCTTGGAGGAAGAGAGGCAGAGGAAGAGCATATGAGGGAAAAGCAGCAGGAGATGAGGTCAATGAAGGAAAGGGCACGGGGGTGTGATCATGCAGGACACTTTCTCTGGGCAAGATCGGTAGCTTGGGATCACCCAGAAGCAATTCCTCAGATAGGATTTGAGGCCACATAGTTTATTTGGGAGGAGATTCTAGAAAACATTAGTATAAAATTGGCACAGGGAGACAGGAAAGTATAGAGAACAAAAATAGTGTGTATTTATGAGCTCAGGACAACTGGAATTATATATCCCGGTGAAACTTCTGGAAGACGGCATATCAGAGAATTCAGAGTTGTCTCACCTGAGGGCTGAGAATGCTGGAATATTTACTTACCGCTTAGCATTTTTGCATTATTTTACACATAAATCTAAGTTTAGAACTTGCAGTTATTCCTGTTCACAGTTTCTAATACCCAGCAAGTTTCTCAAAACAAAGCAGCATTCAGTGATTTAAATTGTCATCTAGCAGAAAGGATAATGAATAAGTTAAAATTCAGGCTTATGTGTAATGTAAATAAAACTTCAGATAAACGCAAATCTATTACAGTAAAACCATTAAGGCAAATATAAATTGGTCACATTATAATAAAGGAAGAATATGTAAGAAATTATCGCCCTGCCCATCCTGAGCGCCTATCCAGTAGCCCCTGGAGCATGATCCTTCCCACTGTGCCACCTTTGCGATCTCGCCGACGCCTCAGCTGCAGCCCCGAGTCAAATCCCTCAGCACCTCGGCCACTAGCTGCGTTGCCTATGATCAAGCGAGATGGCCGCCAAGAGCGGGTCACGCTGGGCAAAATCACTTCTTGAATCCAGAAGCTTTGCTGTGGACTCAATATGGACTTTGTTGATCCTGCTTAGATCACCATGGAAGTAATCCAGGGCTTATACAGTGGGGTCACCACTGTGGAACCAGACACTTTGGCTGCTGAAATAGCTGCGACCTTGACTACCAAGCACCCTGACTATGCCATCCCGGCAGCAAGGACTGCTGTCTCTAACTTGCACAAAGAAACGAAGAAAGTGTTCAGTGACGTGATGGAAGACCTGTACAACTACATAAATCCTCATAATGGCAAACGCTCCCTTATGGTGGCCAGGTCAATACTGGATATTATTTTGGCCAATAAAGATCACCTGAATTCAGCCATTATCTATGACTGAGAATTCTCTTATAATTACTTTGGTTTCAAGACACTGGAGTGGTCCTATTTGTTGAAGATCAATGGAAAAGGGGCTGAAAGACCACAACATATGTTGATGAGGGTATCTGTTGGGATTCACAAAGAAGACATTGATGCTGCTATTGAAACATACAACCTTCTCTCTGAGAATTGGTTTACTCATGCCTCCCCCATGCCCTCCAATGCTGGTACCAACCACCCTCAACGTTCTAGCTGTTCCCTTCTGAGTATGAAAGATGACAGTATTGAAGGCATTTATGATACTCTAAAGCAGTGTGCACTAATTTCCAAGTCTGCTGGGGGAATTGGTGTTGCTGTGAGTTGTATCTGAGCTACTGGCAGCTATATTGCTGGGATTAATGGCAATTCCAATAGCCTTGTACCTATGCTGAGAGTGTATAACAACACAGTAAGGTATGTGGACTGGGGTGGGAACAAGTGACCCGGTGTATTTGCTATTTACCTGGAGCCTTGGCATTTGACATCTTTGAGTTCCTTGATTTAAAGAAGAACACAGGGAAGGAAGAACAGCATGCCAGGGACCTATTCCTTGCCCTTTGGATTCTGGATCTCTTTATGAAACTAGTGGAGACTAATCAGGACTGGTCTTCGAGGTGTCCAAATGAGTTTCTTGGCCTGGATGAGATTTGGGGAGAGGAATTTGAGAAGCTATACAAAAGTTATGAGAAACAGGGTCGTGTCCGCAAAGTTGTAAAAGCACAGCAGCTTTGGTATGCCATCACTGAGTCTCAGGCAGAGACAGGTACTCTGTACATGCTCTACAAGGATTCCTATAATTGGAAGAGCAACCGGCAGAACCTGGGAACGATCAAATGCAGCAACCTGTGCACAGAAATAGTAGAGTATACTAGCAAAGATGAGGTTGCAGTTTGTAACTTGGCTTCCCTGGCCCTGAATATGTATGTCACATCAGAACACACATATGACTTTAAGAAGTTAGCTGAAGTCACCAAAGTTGTTGTCCATAACTTGAATAAAATTACTGATATTAATTACCACCCTATTCCAGAACATTGTTATCAAGTAAAAGCCATCACCCCATTGGAACTGGGGTACAAGGTCTGGCAGATGCTTTTATCCTGATGAAGTATCCTTCTGAGAGTCCAGATGCCCAGTTATTGAATAAGCATATTTTTGAAATCATTTATTATGGAGCCCTGGAAGCCAGTTGTGAACTAGCCAAGGAACATGGCTCATATGAAACCTATGAGTGCTCTCCAGTCAGCAAAAGAATCCTCTGGTGTACGTGGAATGTTATCCTACAGACCTATGGGACTAGAAACTTGTCAAACAGAAGATTGCAAAGTATGGTGTAAGAAACAGTTTACTTATTGCTCTGATGCCTACTGCTTCAACTGCTCAGATACTGGGGAATAATGAGTCCACTGAACCGTATACCACCAACATCTACACTTGCAGAGTCTTGTCAGGAGAATTTCAGATTGTGAATCCCCACTTACTGAAAGATCTTACTGAGAGGGACTTGTGGAATGAAGAGGTGAAAAAACAGATTATTTCATGCAATGGCTCTATCCAGAGCATACATGAAATTCCTGATGACCTGAAGCAACTTTATAAGACGGTGTGGGAAATCTCTCAGAAAACCATATTCAAGATGGAAGCTGAGAGAGAGGGGCTTTCATTGATCAAAGCCAGTGTCTGAACATCCATATCGCTGAGCCTAACTATGGGAAACTCACTAGTATGTAGTTCTATGGCTGGAAGCAGGGTTTGAAGACTGGGATGTATTATTTAAGGACAAGACCAGTGGCTAATCCAATCCAGTTCACTCTAAATAAGAAGAAGCTGAAAGATAAAGAAAAGGTATCAAAAGAGGAAGAAGAGAAGGAGAGGAACACAGTAGCCATGGTGTGCTCTCTGGAGAATAGAGATGAGTGTCTGATGTGTGGATCCTGAGAAGAAAGGCTCAGAAGAGACCAGGACTTCTTTGACAGCCACACTACTACTTGAGCATAGATAGGTGTAGTGAGTTTGCCTGAGGTGGTAAGGCTTGGCTGGACCTTATTGTAGAAAAAGGATCAATTGATTTAATGTACTCTTTCTCAGTTTTGGTAAGGTGACTTAGTTGTGCTGCTTTGACTGGTGGGCCCCTAGAAGTAAAACTGAGTCCTTATACATACAAATAACCCGTCAGAGCCAGCCAGGAAAGGCTCTTAAATTCTTGTTGTCCTCTGACTTGCTCTAGGACATTTATCTGGACAAGGTTCTGTAGGTTATCTGAAATAAAGATGAATATTTCTAAAAAAAGAATCCAAGAAAATGTGAAATTACTGAGCACTCTTATAAAGGGCCTCCATGTGTTAATATTTTACATATATTCAGCTCTAAATTATTCAGTGTAAGATTAGACAATATTTCGGTTACCTCGGTTGCTGAGTTCTCCTTTTCATTCCTCTGGGTTCTTAAGCACTAGTTTTAAGTTTACCATCTAACCTCTTTATTAGTTGGGGCAGAAGAAAATTAAGGTCGATAGTCTGGCTAATTATAGTAGTTTTATTAAGATGTTTGTAGAGAAGTGCTTGACACTCACGATGGCCATAAGCTTTTAATGGTTATCTGCAAAATCCTGGAAATCAGAGCCACGTATAGTTTACAATCATGGTTTGAAATAGGAGCTAGTGTTTTTGAATACCAGCTGTCGATGATGAAAATGGCAGTGGTGGCTCTGTGGTAGAATTCTCCCCTTCCGTATGTAAGATCCAGGTTGGATTGGCGTCCAATGCAACTCATAAGCAGCCACCACCTGTCTGTTGGTGGAGACTTGCTGTGATGCTGAACAGGTTTCAGTGGAGTTTCCAGACTAAGACAGACTATGAAGAAAGCGCTGGTGATCTACTTCTGAAAATCAGCTGAAAAATTAGCCATTGTAAACCCTAGGGATTATAAGAGTCTGATCTCATTTGTCTTGGCTGAAATGATTCAAGGGTCACTATGAATTGGGGGTAACTCCACTGCAGCTAACAGCAACGTGATAAACATTAACTATAAAGTGAGGAACTGATGGAATACCAATGGAGATGTTTCAACAAACGGATGCAACACTGGAAATGCTCACTCATCTATGCCAAGAAATTTAGAGGATAGCCACCTGGCCAACAGACTGGAAGGGATCCGTATTTGTGCTCATTCCAAAGAAAGGTGATCCAACAAAATATGAAAATTATTGAACAATATCCTTAATATCACACACAAGTAAAATTTGCAGAAGATCATTCAAATAGGATTGCAGCCATACATCGACAGGGAACTGCCAGAAAGTCAAACCAGATTCAGAAGAGGCTGTGGAAACAGGGATATTGTTGCTGATGTCATGTAGATCTTGGCTGAAAGCAGAAGATATCGGAAAGATGTTTACCCATGTTTTATTGACTATGCAAAAGCATTCGACTGTGTGAATCATAACAAATTACAGATAACACTGTGAAGCATGGGAATTCCAGAATGCTTATTTGTGTTCATGTGGAACCTGTATGTAGACAAAAAGGAAGTTGATCAAACTGAACAAGGGGATACTGCGTGGTTTAAAATCAGGAAAGGTGTGCGTCAGTGTTGTATCCTTTCACCATACTTATTGAATCTGTATGCTGAGCAAATAATCCAAGAAACTGGACTATAGGAAGAAGAAGGCAGCATTAGGGTTACAGGAAGACTCATTAACAACCTGCAATATGCAGATTACACAACCTTGCTTGCTGAAAGTGAAGAGGACTTAAAGCACTTACCCGATGAAGATCAAAGACTACAACCTTCAGCCTTTATGTTTCTCACCATAAAGAAAAAAAAAAAAAAAATCCTCACAACTGGACCAATAAGCCACATCATGATAAATGGAGAAAATATTGAAGCTGTCAAGGGCTTCCTTTTACTCGGATCCTTGGTCAATGCCCATTGAAACAGCAGTCAAGAAATCAAAGGATGTATTGCATAGGGCAAACCTGTTGCAAAAGATCTCTTTAAAGTGTTAAAAAGCAATATGTCACGTTGAGGACTAAGGTGCGCCTCACCCAAGCCATGGTGTTTTCAATCGCCTCATATACATGTGAAAGCTGGACAGTGAATAAGGAAGACTGAAGAAGAATCGATGCCTTTGAATTATAGCGTTGGTGAAGAATATTGAATATATCATGGACTGCCAGAAGAACGAACAAATCTGTTTTGGAAGAAGTATTGCCAGAATGCTCCTTAGAAGCAAGGATAGACAGACTTCATCTCACATGCCTTGGACACACTATCAGGAAGGACCGGTCCCTGGAGAAGGATGTCATGTTTGATAAAGCAGAGAGTTAGTGAAAGAAAGGAAGACTCTCTCTCAACGAGACGGATTGTCACAGTGGTTGCAACAATGGGCTCAAACACAGCAATGATTGTGAGGATAGCGCAGGACTGGGCAGTGTTTCGTTCTGTTGTAGGTAGGGACAACGTGAGTTGGATCCAACTCAATGACACCTAACAACAACAACAGAAACTGTGTTATATCTCAAATACAAATATAAATATATAAATCATAAAGAATGGGCGAAGATTTGCAGAAATAATGGATTTATTTAAAACTCCAATATACAGTAGGAAAAATATTAAAATGTTTATATACTTGTGGACTTGAAATTTGATTAGAGTTATAAATAATGTATATTTAACAGACATGCACACACATATACCCCTCTAGCAAAAAGGTATAATAGGCACAAAATATGTTACAAACTGTATTTAATTTCTAGCTCCTGGAGCATCTCATGGAGTAGCTTACTAAGCCTTAGTTTGCTTCTAATGCCTTATACCATATCACCTGCTCTCCTTCCGCTGCCTCCATGTGCATGCCTTAATACAACTTCACAGCTCACATATGGGCAGAAAGTTCAGGTGTATATTTTTCCTTCACAGAAGAACTAAAGATAGCCCACATCACTGACCATGCATGCTATAAGAATTAGTCTTGCAAACAAATGCAATGCCTTCTTCTAAGAAACGAATGGCATTATTTATCACCAAAACATGGGGAAAAGTAACTTGAAAGCAATATAAGTATAACCAAACCCAAACCCATTGCTGTCAAGTCTTTTCCAATTCAGTGACCCCGTAGGACAGAGAACTGCCCCATAGGATTTACATGGCTTGTAATCCTTAGGGAAGCCCACTGCCACATCTTCTTCCCTCAGAGCAGCTGGTGGGTTCGAACCACGGACTTTGAGTGCTTAACCACGACACAACTAGGGCTCCTTAACACTGGCATACCAAAAAAAAAAAAAAAAACAACGTTGCCTTCAGTCAATTCCAGCTCATAGTGACCCAATGGGACAGAGTAGAACTGCCCACAGGGTTTCCAAGGAGTGGTTGGTGAATCTGAACTGCCGACATTTTGGTTAGCAGCTGTAGCTCTTAACCACTGCACCACCAGGGCAACTTGGACAAATGTGCATATTTGGCCCCCCAATTTAATTTTTAAGAATTTAATATAAGGAAAATTTACATTGAACAAATTGTTTAAAATAATTATTGAAGACCCTTGGGGCTCCAGGTAATACTGGTATAGGCACTATTAATAATTTTTTAAATTCCATTATACCTATATAATTTTAAGCAATTTAATATATTTTGTATTTTCTATCAGCTCAGAACAAAACAATGGAATAAAACATTAATGAATTGTACATTACTATGATAATTTTTCTTAATTTTTAATGTTAGTGTGTAACCGACAGGGTTAAACTGTTCTTCCTCCTCCCATCACCCCCCTAAGCTGTGAATTCCTGATAAGGCGTTTCTGGGTGTTACAGCCCAGGGTCATCTTACTGCTCCTCTGCTCAAGGCCGCTTCACCATTCACCAACTGCCCCCCACGCCCTACCCAGTTCGGACATGAGCAGTAAGCAGCAAAGCTGTCCTTAGATAAACTTCATGTGTCATACACGCCCCCAGCTGCCATATTGGACCCTTCACTGCACCCCCATACACGTTAATAAGTTCCTGAAATTGCCCGCCTATTCCCAGGAACTTCATGAATTATGCATGACTTCCCTATCCTAGATCCTCTAACTGCCCTAGAATCCCCAGCCTTAGAGAGCTTGATTTGAGACTTCATCTCCGAGCTCCTTGCTTGACCCGCTTGAAATAAAGTCCACGTTCTCTTTCCCAAAGGCCAGGTGTCTCTCAGTTGACTTGAGGGGTCACACTGGGCAGGATCGATTCCCACTGGGTTACAAGTGTATGATTGGATTTAATGTGATGAATGAAAGGAAAATAGGTATTCTTTTATGTATTCATTCCCAGTGCATTATCAGATATTTATTGGAATAAAAATTCCTTTATTGTTCCCAATGATATCTATGGTAGGAAATTTAGTTTGCCGAGACTTTTACCATGTTACAGTAAGGCTATATGGCAGACTGGGAAGTGTGGGTAAAATGTCTCACTGGTGGATGTGTGGCTGAGAGGGTGCAAGATACTGAGAGATACACAGCAAATTCAATAAATAGGCTGTTTATTTTAAATACTCCACTTATTACCATAAAGTAAGTTAAGAAACATTGAAATAACGTAGCTGTTCTAACATCCTGCTTATCTTCATGCATTGTCTCAATATCACTTTCAAATAAAGATGTTTGAAATAGTGACTGTAATCTACATTTTTGATCTGCCTAAATAGCTGCTGGCTTCAGCGGAACATCAATGCAAATTTAACGTACCTGCTGGTATGATTAGCTGAATCAAATGGTGGCATTTCAGTAACACCTAAATAATCTTAATTAGGATCTTCAGCTCATCTTAGCACTTAGAACTCTACAGATGGATAATCTTAATTATCAGCCTTTTGATTAGGATAACAACTCTAATCAAGATGATGTGGGCCTGATAGACAAGAGTATCAGTAAATTAATGACTGCTGTTAAGTGGGAGCATAAGCAAAAAAAAAAAGAGATGCTTTTCTGTGAGAGACACGATAGTGTTATGTAAAAGAAGTAACATTGTCAGCAAAAAATCAGAGCAAAGAACCACGGACTGGGGTTAATGTTATTATATCTAGATATGTTTGATCCCTTGAATTGAACATGATTGTATTAGTTTAGTGTTTACATATAAATGACTTAACTCGAGTTATTTTACAAATATTTCTTAATTTTCTGTTGAGAGCTTGGTAAAACCTAGAATGTTTGGTATGTGTGGATCAAAACTATTGGAAATGCCTTCCATATGACAGAAATGATGAGTTGATAATGAGTGACAGTCAGGGACATTTAAAATACTTTTGCTCACTCTTTTCTCTACAAAGAGTTTCTTTTCTGAAGTTTAATTTTCCAAATTAACAACTGCCTAATTAATTAGACATAAAAAAAAGAAAAACTTGGGAAAAATGTTTTCTAATAGTTGGACAAGGATGCCTGTATTACAAAACTGTCTTAGTATTGAATAAGAGAAAAGCATAGTATTTAGATACTCTGTATTGGACTATGATGCGTAATTGATTTTAAAAGGGCCTTCTGCAATTTCTTGTTGCACTCACAACCCTAGAGCCCCAAACGAAGGATACTACGTCATTCTAGCTTTCGTCAGGAAGTGTTCTTCCAGGTTCTGTTCACACTGCCTTGTGTCTAGGTTGCAATTCAAGGCACCTCCTCCTGCTACTCTTACTCCTCATCCTTCCTTCTCTTCTTCTTCTTTTTTGTTTCTAAGACCATTCCTGGCAGTTTTTCCTTCTCTCAGTTTTTTTTTTTGTTTTCTTACGCCATCTCCTCTGTCTAGCACGATACTCTTTAGAACCTAGTGGATCTTCAGTGGTAGTCTTTCCTGGTACTGAATAAACTAAGGATAGGTACAGAATTCAGTTTTTGGAACTAGGCAGAACTGCTAAAGGGAATACACGATTTAGATGTACTATGAAATTCTAGACAAAAACCCAAGACTCCAATTTGGATGTGAGTTAGTGAGGAAAGCATGAACTACTCCCTTGCTGAAAGGAAGACAGAAGCAAGGTATTTATCACTATTTGGTATAAGTGTTAAAAATCCACTACATTGGTCGGGCTCTTAGGAATTCACTGTGCATTTCCAAAGTATACCAAATTATGCATGTCTCAAAGAACAGTATTTGATGTTTTGCGCTTAAGCACTTTATCGTTTTAATAATAATAATAAGAAAAAGTATATATAGTGATCATGTGTGACCCTTTCCTTTTCCCACTAGCACCCACAATGAGACACTTTTCCATGCAAAACCACAAACACTTCACCTGCTAATTTATTTTCTAATTTATTCTGACCCCGGAGAGAGGACAGCTGTGGAAACACCTCCTGGGATCTTACGTTGTTGCAGAATCCAAGGTCTCGTACTTCTCTGACCTCGGTGTCCTCTGTCTCATTAGCTAGCTTCTCTTCATACACCTAGCCCCTAATTTTTTACAAAAAATTCTTCCCTGGGTCATTTTCTCCCAATAAAACTCTGGTTTCATGATGTTATCCATTCCTAACAGTCAGCATTCACTTCTGTGTACATTAGGAAAGTTGACTCTGATTATTCCCAACTTTCTTGTCCCACGTACCCATATTGCCATGCAGGTCTCCCCACCTGGAGGTATCTGAATCTAAACGTGGTCTGTTTCCTCTTGCCATGATGTTCCCACCATTTAAACTCAAGACTTCGCAGCCTTATGTGCTTCCTTCCTCTTACATTCCACCTTCAGTAAGTTACCAAAGTCTCTTCACTCTGCCCTCTAAGTGTTTTTTGTGTCCATTTCTTCTTTGTTATTCAGATTACTCATGGTCCACGTTTTCCAAGTCTTCTTCATTTGGTCTCTAATAAGCTTTATCACAAATGATTGTTCCTCCCCAGACCTATCTTCCATTATCACAATTATTGAAAGTTGAATCAATCACCCCTTAGAGAGCAAGAGTGAAGCTCTTTACAATCAGAGTGAATAAAGAAAGCATACAGTTTTGAGTAATCTCTTCCAACCCACGTGTTTGGCTACTGGGAAAGCTGATCTAGCACTTGCCCATCCCTGATATCTCTCTAGCTCATTCTGTCTAGTTTTCTCTGCCCATTTATAATTCTGGAACTCATACCCAGACTTGGCACTCACCTGTCATGTTCAAATTCTCTTATTTATTATACTGTCTTTTGGACTTCCACTCCAGAATCCTCAATGCCTCCAACATTTAGTTGCATACAACAACAGTAAAGAGTAAGAGTCTAGTACCGTGCTTCTCAAATTATGTCCAGAAGGAAACTGGTGGTTTCTGAAGAAAAAAACTGATGAAGTAATGTCCCCATGTTCATTTTGCTTTGTGGAATTAAAGCTTAGTTATATTTTTTAAAGATAATTAATTGCACTTTTTATACTTATTATTTTCTTTAGGGTTACACATGAGCTACAAAAACCAACTGGTCAGGATCACGTTGCCTAAGATGCGGTTACAACAGTACCATTGACCTTGATGAATGTTTTAAAAAATATAATTCGGGTGTTATTGTACAGTTTTTCTTAAATTACAATTTCCTTGTTATTAATTTTGATGTTGTATCACACAAAATGGTCGTGCCCTTCAAAAGTAAATAATTGAAACACAAAGTAGTGATAAAACAGTAATTTAAAAATACTTCACCATAAGAGCTATGGCTATTAACCAAAAGGTAGGCAGTTCAGATCCAGTAGGCGCTCCTCAGAAACCCTGTGGGGCAGTTCTACTATGTCCTATAGTGTCGCTATGAGCTGGAATTGACTGGAAGGCAGTGGGGTAAATAATGAACTAACTCCATTGCAAAAAAGGAGTACGAATTTGTAGGGATAAGTAAGTAGGTAGGTGAGATGGTTCTATGCAAATATCTAGAAAAATAAAGCATGGACAAAAGAATGATGATACTTACTTGGAGACTGGATTTTATTGGCACAGGAGGCCCTGGATGATGCAAATGGTTAAGGGCTCAACTACTAGACAAAAGACTGATTGGCAGTTTGAACCCATCCAGAAGCACCTTAAAAGACAGGCCTGGCGAACTGCTTCTGAAAGATCACAGAGTTGAAAACGTTACGGAGCAGTTCTACTTGAACAGGTGGTGTTACTATGAGTCGGAATCGACTCCATGACAGCTAACAACAACAAGATTCCCAGGGCACTGTTTGATACAAATAGAAGCAAGAATTTACTAAATAATCTGTTTCCATACAAATTAGTATATCAGTTAAATTATTCCAAGAACAAGTCAAAAATTATTTTCTCATACAAAATTAACCTTACAGTTAAAAGTAGAGAAGACAATAATGCCACAGAAGCATCAGTCACAGTCACACAAAGAATAGTTAAAATAAGCAGAAATTACAATATGTCTGAGAAGTTAATGATGATTATATTCCATTCGAAATCAGAACAAAAGCTATTGGCAAAATCATTGAATTAAATTATACAGTTGGACATAACATAAAATTAATTACACACAGTATGAAAAAGAAACTGCTATAGTTTAAGTGCTAGCAGATATTCATTATTAAAAAAAAAAAAACTCATTGCTGTCAAGTCATTTCCCATTCATAGAGACCCTATAGGACAGAGTAGAACTGCCCCATTGGGTTTCCAAGGCTGTAATCTTTACAGAAGCAGACTGCCACATCTTTCTCCTGCAGAGTGGCTGGGGGGTTCAAACTGCTAACCTTTCAGTTAACAGCCAAGCACTTAACCACTGCACCACCAGGGCTCCTTATTTCAGTATAAAACAAAACAAAACAAAAAAAAACCCAAACTCATTGCTGTCAAGTCAATTCCAATCCATAGTGACCCTATAGGACAGAGAAGAACTGCCCCATAGGGTTTCCAAGGAGCAGCTAGTGGATTTGAACTGCCCACCTTTGGTTAACAGCCATATCACTTAACCACTGTGCCACCAGGGCTCCTTTATTTCACTAGAGTCAAATAAAATGATACATATTCAGAACATTGTGCAGGTCTTTATAAACACAGAAAACATACGGGGAAGAAATGCTCAATAACTTTGTACAAATATATTTTTGTATTAAAGTCTATTTTTGTTTTATTATCAGTCATAACATTAATTATGATATAGACAATTGGCACCACAGAGTAAAGATAATCTTTATTAATGAAAACATTCCTTTCACTGAGATGAAACCTATATTTTATTTAACTAAAATACACTTTGATATTTTATTTTATTGCTTTTGAATTGCTTAATCTAATATACCCATTGCAGTTGAACAGATTCCGACTCATAGTGACCCTATAGGACAGGGTAGAACTGCCCCGTAGAATTTCCAAGGAGCAGCTGGTAGATTTGAACCACAGACCTTTCGGTTAGCAGCAAGCTCTTAACCACTGTGCCCCTAGGGCTTCTAATCTAATATAGATGGTCTATATGTATGAGCCTTTAAAGGGTCAATTGATGCCCAAATTTTAAGAAATACTGATAAATCCTTCTAATTTAACTTGCATTGATGACTTTTCTTCTTATATGTTTGGAGTGAAAATCGGGTATATTTTTCAGTTTATGAAGAAAATAAAGGGTAGATGTCACTAAGGCATTCAAAATGGCATTTGTCAAGGATTTATGCCTCTCTACGGTTTGTTTGCTGAGAGTTGATACATGCCTTACAAACTGTTGCACAATTGACATTGATCTTAATTATTAATCTGATCATATCAACATCCTGGTCAAAAACTTTCATGTTTTTCATTTGTTAATTAATTAAACTTGAACTCAATCAGGAATTTACAATAAGGTCTTCAAATCCCTGTCTCCATCTTTATTTTAAATCTCATCTCCTATTAATTCTTTTGTTTCTAGGCTCTAATCAAGGTTTGTTCTGTTTTTAAGGATACTTCTGACAGTTTTTCTCTTTCTCAATTTTTTATATCATTTCCTCCATCTAGAATTTATTTTCTCTTCTCAATTGTCATTTTTCTGCCTGGATTTTAGAATCCGCATTAAATGTCCTCTTTGTGAATCATTTGTTGATGGCATCAATAAAATAGAAGCTTCCTTACTCTGAGTCTCAGTATTGTTTGTTTGTAATTCTCTTGAACTGTTCATGATTTCGTGCTTGGTGTCTACCAAGTGGGTAATTGTCTTCTGACTCATGACAACCCCATATGTGTAGAGTAGAACTGCTCCATAGGGTTTTCAAAGCTGTGATTTCCAGGCTTGACTTCTGAGGTGCCTCTGGATGGGTCTGAACTGCCAACCATTTGGTTAGCAGTCCAGCACTTAACCATTTGAACCACCCAGGGATTCGGAGGGATATATATATATATATATATATATAATTGTACTTTAGATGAAGGTTTAGAGAACAAACTAGCTTTCTCATTAGACAATTAGTACACATACTGTTTTATGACATTGCTTACCACCCCCAGGACATGTCAACACTCTCCCTTCTTGACTCGGTTCCCTATTGTCAGCTTTCCTGTCCCCTCCTGCCTTTCAGTCCTTGCCCCTGGGCTGGTGTGCCCCTTTAGTCTCATTTTGTTTTATGCGCCTGTCTAATCGTTGACTGAAAGATGAACCTCAGGAGTGACTTCATTATTGAGCAAAAAGGGTGTCCGGGGTCCATACTCTCTGGGTTTCTCCAGTCTGTCAGGCCAGTAAGTCTGGTCTTTTTTGTGAGTTAGAATTTTGTTCTACATTTTTCTCCAGCTCTGTCTGGGACCCTCTGTTGTAATCCCTGTCAGAGCAGTCAGTGGTGGTAGATGGGCACCATCTAGTTGTACTGGACTCAGTCTGGTGGAGGCCGTGCTAGTTGTGGTCCATTAGTCCTTTGGACTAATCTTTTCCTTGTATCTTGTTTTCTTCATTCTCCCTTGCTCCCGAAGGGGTGAGACCAGTGGAGTATCTTAGATGGCTGCTCACAGGCTTTTAAGACCCCAAACGTTACTCACCAAAGTAGAATGCAGAACATTTTGTTTATAAACTATGTTATGCCAGTTGAGCTAAATGTTCTCTGAGACCATGGTCCCCACAGCCCTCAGTACGGAGGGACATATTTTGATCTCTCTATTCCTCTTTGTCTACTTCCTAACCATAGTGCCTTGTACAATATATTGATTATGGCAAGTGCTCAGTATATATGTAGGAAAAATAATGAATAAACACATAGTGTAAATGTAGATAAAGGCTCTTAATTTTTTGATAAAGCAGTATGCTAAGAGAACTCTTGTAATAGCTTTAAATGTCAATTCCAAAAATTATGCTAGACTCAATATCTTTTAAAAATCATTTCTCTGTTGACGAGAAAAAAAGAAGTTGATAAAAAAAGGTGTCATAAATGTAGAATATCTTAAATTATTTTTCTTATCTCACTTCTTATATGAAAATAATTCTACGTGGAAAGAAGACTTAATAACTAAATACGTAACAAAATATTAGGAGACACAGAAAAACTGTAACATAATGTAAAATTTTATCCATATAAAATAAAAATACCCAATTTATCAGAGTCATAATCAAGATTGAAATACCAAAAAATTAAAATATCTAAATGTAATATATAAAATAAACAATATTTGAAATAAATATGACCAACAAAGCATATCTCTGAGATGCAAAAAAAAAAACTTACAAAACATTTTTTTAAAAAGAATCCGAAGGATATGGAAAATTGTCACAAATAAACATTAAATTGATACCATATAAAGGCACATGCAATCTTGCTAATAATCAAGGAATCAAGAAAAACAAGTATATATATAATATATATATGCATATATATTAAGAAAACTATTTGCTTGCCAGATTAACAAAGATTTAAATGTTCAAGAAACTTCAGTTTTCACAGGCATTTGAGGAAATGATCCTATTCATATACTATTTCAGACAATACCAATTGGTTCAAAATTTTGAAGAGTACTTTTGTCATATGAATCAAGGTGTAAACTGAGCATATCAACAACCAACCAAGTTCTCCTTCAATGAATTTACCATAACAAGGTAACGGCACACATGTGAAAATATGTGTGCTAAAGAATATCCATTTTTACCATTGTTCAAAACACTGGGAAATTGTAAAAATCGTAGATATCCGTTGAAACAAGATTTTGTTAAATAAAGTATGGCATATTCAAAAAGTGGCAATTAAAAATGATTTTGAAGGTTATCAAGGTGAAGGGAATTTTCTGAAAGAATAAGGGCAAACTGAGTAGAGCTCAAAATAAGAAGTCAAAAATTAATATTGCAAATACGTGCAAGATTGTGAGGGAGTGGTGCTCCCTCAAGCACCAAGTGCCAGATGCTTTATTCCAACTGTTATTTAATCTTCACAGTCACTCTAACAGGGTAAATTGCCAGAGACACGTTCCTAGAAAGCAGCAGAGCCAAAATTTCAAATACAGTCTATCTCATTTCAAAGTATGTAGTCTTTACACTACCCCATGTTGTTCTGTTTTTCTTGAGAAATGCCCTTTTTCCTCCATGACCTATGTGCTTTAAAGGTGAAGCTGGTGAAGATACAAAAAAGACAATTATGCTAATCTCTACAGATCAGCTGCCTTTGAATATGCCTTTTCCTTAGAATTTTGGGGCCCAGTCTATACGTAATTTAAAATGTCTGCTAAAATATAAAGAGCCCTGGTGGTGCAGTGGTTAAGAGCTTGGCTGCTCACCAGAAGGTCGGCAGTTGGAATCCACCAGCCCCTCCTTTGAAACACTATAGGGCAGTTCTACTCTGTTCTGTAGGGTTGTAATGAGTCAGAATTGACTCGATAGTAATGGGTTTGGTTTTGCATTACTAGAATATAACTAAAGTTGACTGAATTTATTTTTATTGCAAGAAACACAGAACATGTATATTGCAATATAAATTCAGATCACTGGTATTGGGATATATATCAGATCACACTATTCAAATAACTTCCTATTTTTGATCTCAGTTTTATATCTTTTTCTGAAAATAGACTCAGCAGTGGTCTAAAATACCTACTCTTCCATTTTAATACTTAAGGTAGAGTTTCTTCACCCTTCCTAAAGCAATGGTTCAAGAATAACTCTCATAGATGCTATTCATTCTCCAACTTGCTTTCTTTCTTTGAGACATGATGTATTGATAATTATATTACAAGAGACCTGAAGAGAATAAATTGGTTTTAGAATTAACAATGTTAAGGAGCTATTTTGTTTTCCCCTGGTATCACAAGTATGCATTCATTCTTAGTATGAATTTGAAGAATGCATTTATTCAGAGACACAAGCATACATTTAAGATGCCTGACTATTTAAAGTGAAAGCTCACACACACAATTCTTTTTGGCTTCTGAAGAATTGAAAAATGTCAGAGTGGCTTTTATAAAAAATCATTCCAAAAATAAGACCATAAAAAGTGCATATAAAATCTATTATTACAGGATAAATAAAATGCTTGGCAGAACGTCTTAAACGTGTGACATCCTACATAGAAATTATTAATTGGTTTTTCAGGTTACTGTCTGTAAATGTATTTATGATTCTTTCTTTTATTTCTGTATAATGATGCCTAAGTATAGTTGACACTAAAAATAAAGTCCCAGGTCATGAACTTTAGAATATAGTAGGTCATTATTTTAGTAGCAAACACAGGGGGAAAAAAAGCCCTATTGCCGAAGTCCAAGACGTCCCCAGATTTGTACAACAAAGAGGATGTGAGAGAAAAAAGTGGAAAAACCGTGACCTAACTGCTCTCGGAAGTTGCTTATTGGACAAATATTTATTGCACTTCTACTGTCTGACACATGTGAGTCACTGTGTTATATTCTGGGGAAGTGAAAGAAAGAGAAAGAGAGAAAGAAGAGAAGAAAGATTTGCTTGATAAGTTTCAGTCACTGTTTAAACGACTTCACACGTATCACTTCATTAGACTGATACAATTCTTTGAGGTAAGTAATTAGAAGTCCCAGGGACCTACATTTTTAGGAAATTTCAGCTTTCAGAGAATCCCATGGATCATAGTGTTTAGAGCATCATCGATAACTTACCTTACAAAAATTACTAGCGCATCAAAATGACTGACTAAATGGGATCGCCCCAGGGGAAAAGAAAAAAAAGTTGAAAAGAGAAATTATCATTTTCAATAGCACTCTTAGAGAGAGGAAAAAAAAATCAATATTGTTCCTCATTCCTCAACTCACCATTCTATTGTATCAGAGATGGTTTAAAAAATAAGGACAGAGTCCTCGCTCTCAGCAGAAGGAGAATATGTCTGAAGTCTCCAAAAATGTATGGCTCTTCTGTGCCAATTTTCTGATTGCTCTAGAGCTGTCGTTTTCAAAGTGTCGTTTGGAAACCCTGAAATGGGAGGAGGGATATCCTAAGACCTTCCAAAGTGTTGGTAAGATTAACACTATTTTTACACAAAAGCTAAGAAGACATTATTAGCCTTTTTCACTAAGTGAACGTTTACACTGATGACACCATAGAACGAGCTAAGGGAGTAGCACCAAACTGTACTGATGTACATAGTATTCTTCACCACCTTACACTCCCAGTGTAAGAGAAAATGCCATTTTCACATAAGAATGTCGTTGATGAAGCAGTCAAAGTAATTAATGCAATTCAATCTTTAGCCTTGTGTATGTATCTTTTTATGTTCAGTGATGAAGTGGGTAAAAGAAAATTGTGAAAAAGCATGTCAGTTGCATGTCCACATGTGATGTGTGTCTTGAGGAAAAGCATTCACGACTTGTTTTAGTTATAAGCTGAATTAACTGTTATTTTTATGGAACACTACCTTTATGTGAAAGAAACAACTGACAGACAAACCAAGGTTCTTCACGTTTGGGTATTTGGCAGACATTTTCTCAAAAAGAAATGAAATGAGACTGTTTTTAAGAAATACTTCAAATTCTGGAAAACTTCTTTCTACCAATGAAAGCTTCACAGCTTCTCAATACTTGAAAGCTTTTCTGATGAGACAATTAGCATGATTTTACTTTATATTAAAAAATGAACTGTGTTGATATTTGGAACATCTGAATAAGTCAGTGAACGAATATTTTCCAAATAGCCAGTGCATGATGCTGTAAAATCATTCATAGGGAAAAGATTTATGCACAGTTCAAGATAAGCTAGTGTATTTTCATGTAAAGAAGTATAAAAAAATCATTGATATGGTTTCAGATTTCACACTGCAACTAACTTAAAAAAATGCATTAGTCAAACTTTGGTGTGGTATCAAAAAAAGAATATTTGTAAAGATCTGAAAAGACTTTTCCAACTACATTTTTTTGTAAGGCCAGATATGTTTTCACACATTTTAACAAAAACAATGAATTGTGACATATTGAATGAGAGATGAGAGAATTCAACTTTCTTAGATTAAGCCAGTCATTAAAACAATTTGGGGAAAATGTAAAACAATGACATTCTTCTCATTCATTTTTTTTGGAAAATACAGTAATTTTTAATGAATATATATGATGTTAACATGTATTATATTTAGTATTGTTATTTTAATGAAACAATATTTATTATATAAAAATGTCTAAGATTTGATTTATAATATTGTAAACATTGGTAAATACAACCCATAAAAGCAAAAACTCTTTGGAGTCCTCACTACTTTTTTTTTTAGAATATAAAGACCAAATGGTTTAGAAAGTCTATAGCAACTCTTCAATATATGAGACAAGGTTATGCCTTTTTCAATTTGTATAATGGAAATATAAGTAAGTCTTGTTTTAAAATGTCGTTTAAAAGGCATTATGGCAAGATGAACAAACATTAAAATAAACGTACTCATTTCTTCCCATTTTCGAGTGAACACACGACTTCCAAGAAACTCACTAGAAGTCAACTTTCCTTCAAGCATGTTGTGACTAAACAGGCCTTATTATCTCTTAAAATTTACAGTTGGCTACGAGAGGTTTTCTGATTCTCATCATAATTTCTCCATGAAAATTTCCTCAATAATTGTCATTTCTCTTTTTTGCTTTGCAAAGATAAGGCACTGAACAACATTTGATCTTCAGTTACTAAGAGGAAAATACTTATGTCCCACGTTATTGTAAATGTACGCATAATCGACCTTTTTTTAAAGTATGTTTCATATTTCTCAAAATATTCCCTCCTTTTGCTTATAATAGCTGACATAATTCTATATGTTAATAAATTGCTTTGAAAACTTAAAATTGATTATTTTTACCTAATAATAGTTACGGTGATGATAATATATATATTTGCTATATTATCTGTAATTGTGTTTCAAATACTTCAGCATGTACAGTTCCATACACTGATATGTAGTTACTTACAGTAGTCTACACTCTCTGGATCTTTTTTAATATCTGACATACTCTAGTTGGTAGACTATAATCAGGAGGTTATACTCAGAAATCTGTTGCTCTAAACGCTTTAGCTATTTTTATCTTGGTTATCTCCAGATGGCTTGGTAGAAAAATGGATGTTAAAATTAATTGAGGGGTGTTTAATTCAATTATTTCATAAATTATGTATGTTCTATGACTCAGGTGTCATTAGGTGCCAGGGAGTCCACCCCCTACTCATGGCAACCTCATGTATAATAGAAAGAAACACTGCCCAGTCCTGTGCCATCCCCACGATCAGTTGAAGATTGGATCGTGGTGATCCATAGGGTTACCATTAACTGGTTTTTGGAAGTAGATCACCAGGCTTCTCTTCCTAGTCTGTCATAGTCTGGAAGTTCTGCTGAAACCTGTTCAGCATCATAGCAACACCCAAAGCTCCAGTGACAGACACGTGGTGACTGTTCAGGAGGTGCATTGGCAGGGAATCAGTCCAGGTCTCTGGCATGGAAGATGAGAATTCCGCCATGAACTACCACTGCCTTATGCTGTGACTCTGTGGAGACCAAAATCTTGCTTCACTTGAATCTAACTGTGGCTATAGGATTCTTAAACAGTCTTATGTTAAACTATTCAACAGAGGATGTGACTCCAATTAGAAGATTAGATGAACCCTTTTGCTAGAATATTGCCGCAGCTGCCTCTTGTGAACCTGTCAGCAAGGCGCTTTCGTAGCACGGGAATGGCTGGAGCACTAGGACTTTGCCCAGCTTACAGTCAAGGTGGAGTCATTCTCTTCTTGCCAGTGTGCTAGTAAATGTTTGTGTACGTGTCAGAATTTTGTCTGTAATCAGCTTTGGTTATACCTTATTACCAGCTATAGTGTTTGTGTGGTAGAAGTCCTGTATGCTTCACCTCCAGGAGGCTACTTATATCCCCCAAAAATAACAGAAAAATTATCAGTGACCAAACTAAGGTCAGCTTGCAATAATATTCTATTTTATTTCATATAGAAACAGACACAGTTTATTTGAATATATACAAGAAAATCAGAAATGGAAGCAATGCAGCAAAGCCCAGATCCAGAGAAGTGCTGAGCACAAGGGCAAAAATGGAGAAAAACGTAATAATGCAAAAATGTAATACGATAAGTTACGCTGACAACATGTATGGCCATTTACATTTTACAAGGTGTTTTCCGTATCCTATCTAATCACATTTATTTATTTAATTTTATAAATGAATAATATGTTTATTTTAAAATTCCAGGAAATATTTCATGGAATTTTCCATGAATGTGTTGCTGCATTGGACTGGGTAATCAAATCCCAATTATTTAACTATGCATTCATAAGTAGTCTTTATGCACATTATAATTTCCGCATATACTAATCTGTGACGATGAGTTAATTCAGAAGTGAAATAGATGAGCCAAACCGCTTAAAAGTTTTTAAGTGTTATTGTATAAATAATTTCTAATTAACTTTACATCATATTTAACCTGAAAAATGCTTTCTTTAGAAAGGTAGTGAATTGTTAGTTTGTTAATTATACATTTATAGCCTGTGAAATCAGTAATCAAATGGTAACTAAACGTACTTACATGTTTACACACTATAAAATCACAGTATTTTTAACATACAGTAATTAATTTATATTTAACACACACTTGTGTATGCTTGATTAAATGTCAATTAGGTGCCTATTTATAAAAAATTAACCATTACCAATTTACTGAAATATTAACTTAAAGCTAACCATTCCGTTTCTTTAAAAAAAATTTATGCTGTCTTAAATGCCACCCCAACCCAATTTCTTTTATGTTTCTGAACATTTTTTCCTATAAAAAACATTGAATCTGCATCATTATATAATTCAAAACAAGCATAAACTTCAAGTGCCTAAATAAAAAGAAAAAATAAAAGTGAATACACAAGTTTTCTAACCAGTAGAAATTTTGTTGTTATTCTGAGGTGACTCATTATTAGTTATATTTCTTGTATCTGTCTCTATGTTCTCTCTTTCTTTCTACATTTTCTGACTACATAGTGATCTACAAGTTTGGTTATGTAGAAACTGATCTTAAGTATATTTTGCATGAAGGTTAAATAAAATGCAGTTTCATAAAGCTTCATTATTAGTATATCACTGTTTTAATAATATTCATTGTTCTGAAAAATAGTATTGGTTACAGATACATATATACAAATAGACTAGAATTATTTAACATATTTTTAATGATATAGAAGTCTCTGAATAATGTTTGTGTGTGTGTGTGTGTGTGTGTGTGTGTGTGTGACATTAAAAGACCTGTAAAACAAAAGAAGGTGGACAGAAATATAAGGAGACCCTTGATGGCATTTTGATTGTAAAATTCCTTCTCATTTGCTTTAGTACTAATTGGTCTCTAGCTAAGATTTTCCCATTAAAAATTATATGCTTCTCTATAGTTATAGCTATCAATTAACCCTGACAATATTTTCTAAGGAAAAACCCAGCTGCCCAAATGTTTAGGAAAATTACACATTTGAAATGGAGACATGAATTCTGATGGTTTTGAAGAATGGTCATTTTGTACACCACCGTTTTGTTTAGTGATTTCCTCATTATTCACACACGTGCACACACACACACACACCCCTGGATAATATAACATGTTTTTAAAACATACCATGTTTGTATGAAGTATAGCAAATATCATTGTTGTGTTTGACCTTCATATGGACACCAATCATGCCATTTTCCCATTCTAGGGAAATAAAATTGCCCATGGTGATGGGAAAACTGCCCAATGGGAGATTATTTATTTTCAGTAAACACTTTTATATTGAAGTACTTGATGTTCAGTTAAAAATGATTAAGGTTTAATTTTATCAATTAAAGAATCTTACATTATAGTAGATTGTAATGTTCCATTTTTGGGTCATTTTAGCCATACCAATAAGCTACTCAGCAAAAAGTGGTCAAATAAGTAATGGATGTCATAGAGACAACAAGCTGTTAAGAAGATGCTTTTTAGTTTGATTCTTAATGGGTCATTTTTTATAATATAGAAATTGCTTGTAATCCATGTGTACATTTATGACTAGAAGTCAAATATGAACAAAGTGAATTTTGATTCAATCATCCCCACAGTTCCTTTGTCTTCAGTGTTTTACATGAATGAGGAGCCCTGATGTCCAGACAGTAAAGAAGTCTTACGATTTGGCAGAGATGTTTTATGAGGGATCAAAGCAAAGCATGATAATTACTTACTGATTAGTGCCACTGACCCAAAGAACATCAATACAGAGACCCATGTCCAATTCAGGAAACACCATTGTGTAGCCTCACAATTAGCTCTCAAAGACTCATTCATTGGTAACTTAATTAAACTTTAAACCATTCTAACATGCAGCAATGTCAGAAACAGAAATCCATTACTATTCTTTTACTCAATTCTCCAATTCCTCCAAAAGCATCCTTATTTATTAAATCATTTGAATAGAGTTATGAAAAGCATTATAAATAGCAGATATGAAAATAACTGTATTTTTTTTTTCTTCAGAAATAATTTCCCTGGCATGCTGAAAAACCAGACCACCTCTATGCATGCTTTTGAATGAAAGCTTCTCAAAATGAAGGTTCACACAGTAATACTGGAAAGAAGGTGATCATGTTATAAAATATTCGTAAATGAAGACTGTCTCATAATATTCTATAGTGATAAAATAAGTCAAATAGCCATAAACTAAAAAAATTGTATGTAATTGCCAGAAAATTAAAACACATAGAACTTGTGTTGGGATGTAAAATATTTAAGATATGCACTTGGTCTTATACAATAGAAAACAATTTTATTTTGAAAAAGGTAATATGAAAGAAATTGAGTAATATTTTTCTGAAAATCTTAATATAGCTTTAGTACTTTTATAATGGTTATATCGGGTTGATATTTTCCATCTATATATATTTATATCGATATAAAAAATGATGTATTTTTCTTTTCTAGATGCTGCTAGATATTCAAATAAGTTGCTCAAATGATTTGGCTTGTGGGCTAATTAAATAGAATTCACTGACAGCTCTAAATATCCTTTCATTTATAGTCATATTATTGATCTAAGCAAGTTTCATTTGGAGCAACCTCCAAGTAGATATTTCTGGCTTATGCTTCATGACTTATTTTAAGACTTTAAGTTTATAGTGATAGTTATTCAACTGCTCTTGAATTAACTTCCTCCAATTTCCATTCATAAAGTGTCCCTCCATAAAACAAAAAAAGCACAGATTCAAAATTAGAACACCACAAAAAACTAAGGAAATCATTGAATGATGGGAGAATGTTAGGGATGAATTAATGTAACTATAGCAGAAGTATATTGGCAGGTGATCAGCAACATGTGGAAAGACACCACCAACAGGATGAAGGGAAATAAACATCTTGCCTTCAGTTCCAATGCAAAAGAGCCTTTGAGAGATGTGCAACTTTGTAACTGTAAACTAGGACAGCATAGGAAGTACACTTTAAGGCAGATCCATCCTTCTTCTCCACCTTCATCCAAATATGTCTTCTATATTTAGTAGAGACTGTAATTTAAAATAATTTAAATAACAGAGATGAAGGACTAAAAACAAGAACTCATGGAAACCTGGAGTATCATTTAACTAAGAACAGAGATAGAGACTTTGCCTTGTGTGTAGTAATTCTAAATATTATGGCTTTTCATGTTTTCATAGATCAATGACAGCAAAGAAAAATGATAGACCATTTCAAATTTTAAGGACAAAAAATCACCACTTAATAGTCACAGCAACAGAAAAAAATACCATAATTATAACTGAATTCTATTGATCAGAATAACAACAAATGCATACTCTCATTGACCTGATATAATAAAGGTTTATTTTCCATTTACACAGGACTGCTATGGGTCCTGGACCACTCTCCATGGAAACTGTCCTCCATGCTGTGGCCCAACAATACAAAGAGTTGTTTCAACCATTTCCTCAAAACCTGCTCCCAAGATCATTGTGACAAAAGTGGAGAGAGAAACTGGAGAATGTTCATGGGTTTTTCACTGTCACATACAAGAATTTTGACATATTTACACATTTCATTAGAACTAATCGCTACCTTAATAAGAAGGATAAGTGTAGACAGTAGAGAAAACACAGGCGAAAATCTTCAGGATTTTGGATTTGGCGCTGGATTCTAAGATGTGACACAACCAAAAACACAGGCAACAAAATAAGGGAAAATAAATTTGACTTCATCAAAATTAAAAGGACACTATCAAGGACACTATCAAGAGAGTAAAAAGTCAGTGGGCAAAATGGGAGAAGATACTTGCAAGTTATATATCTGATTAAGGATTGTTTTCCAGAATATAGAAATAGATCTTATAATTCAACTAAAAAGAAAGAAAAAAAAAAACAAAAAACAAATAAGTTTCAAACAACACATTGTATTTGTGATAGGTCAAAATAAACAGTAACTCTTACATATGAGATAAAGAAGAATAAAGGGTGAGAGGAGAAAAAGACATTGGTAAATACTAGATGAGCAGTAAATTTAGTCTAGAATTGTGTGTAGGAACTTATGTTTCAAATGAGTTCCTCTTAACCTTCAGATAGACAGGAATTATAATAGAGCCATCTTGGAAATAGATTTTCCAGTCCCAGTCAAGCTGTCTCAGTTGATCCCTTGAATAGCAGAGATGAGCTAGCCCTGTCAGACCCTACACAAAGTACACATTTAGTGGCAAAGCAAATCATTACTTTAAATCATTAAACTTTGAGGTAGTCATTAAATTATGCAGCAATAGATAACCATGTCTTTGGCATTACATATTAGAACAGATATGAGAAAACTTTGGGTAAACAGTGTTTAGAAAATTAATTACCCGTGTGGGAAAAAGTGAAAGTGGATCCCTGCTTCACAGTATATAAAAAACTCAATTTTAGGTGTAATAAGAACTTAAATGCTCAGAAGATAAACTGCAAAATGTTTAGAAGACAATATATAGAAAAATAACTTCTGACTGAACTTCTAAAGTACGATACAAGAAGCACAAATGATGAGAAGAATAATAAATTATATGCTACTTTGAACTTTTTTTTTTCCCAAAAAAATCACCATAAAGAAAGTGTGGGGGGACTACTTAAGATAAATTATTTTGGACACCTATAACTAAAAGAAGATTAGAATTTAGGATACAGAAAAAGAATTCATAGAAATGAAGAAGAAATTTTAAAACAACCCGATAGCGAAATAGGCAAAAATTTTGAATACAAATTCAAAGAAGGAAAAATATGGTAAATGAAAATATGAAAAGATGCTCAATTTTATCATTAAGAAATCCTAAAATTAAATAAGATTGATATAACATTTATCTTCACACAGTGGCAAAAAAAATAAGGGTGAGTTGAAAATGTGATGTAACTGCAACTTTTACCACTCTAGTCATAAATTACTAATGATCACATTGGAAAAAAATGGCATTATGTAAGCATATACAGCATACCTCAGAGATATTTCAAGTTCAGTTCTAGACTACCTCAATAAAGCAAATATCATAATAAAGCGAGTCACACAATTTTTTGCTCTCCCAGTGCCTATAAAAGTTTACACTATACTGTAGTCCATTTAGTGTGCAATAGCATTATGTGTAAAAAAAGTATATATCCTAATTAAAAATACTTTATCGCTAAAAAATGCTAACCATCATTTGAGCCTTTAGCAAGTCATAGTCTTTTTGCTGGTGGGGTGTCCTGCCTCGAAGTTGACGGCAACTGACTGAGCCGGGTGGTGATTGCTGAATGCTGGGATGGCTGTAGCAATTTGTTAAAATCAGACAACAATGAAATTTGCCTCATCGATTGACTCTTCCTTTCATGAAAGATTTCTCTGTAGCTTCTGATGCTGCTTGACAGCATTTTACCCACAATAGGACTTCTTTCAAAATTGGAGTCAATCCTCTCAAACCCTGCCACTGCTTTATCAACTAAGTGTATGTAATATTCTAAATCCTTTGTTGTCATTTCTACAAAGTTCACAACATTTTCTACAGGAGTAGTTTCCATCTCAAGAAACCACTTTCTGTGCTCATCTGTGAGAAGAAAGCCCTCATCCTTAAAGTTTTTTCATGAGATTGCAGCAATTCAGTCACATTTTCAGGTTCCACTTCTAATTCTAGTTCTCTTGCTCTTTCTACCACATCTGCTGTTACTTCCTCCACTGAAGTTTTGAGCCCCTCAAAGTCTTCTACGAAGGTTGGAATCAACTTCTTCCAAACTCCTGGTAATGTTGGTATTTTGACTTCCTCCCATGAATCACAAAAGTTCTTAATGGCATCTAGAATGGTGAATCCTTTCCAGAAGATTTTCAATTTACTTTGCCCAGATTCATCAGAGGAATCACTATGTATGGCAGCTATAGTCTTGGGAAACGTATGTCTTAAATAATAAGGCTTGAAAGTCAAAATTACTCCTTGATCCATGGGCTGCAGAATGGATGTTGTGTTAGCAGGCATGAAAACAACATTAATTTCCTTGTTCATCTTGTTCACCTGGATCAGAGCTCTTGGATGACCAGGTGCACTGTCAATGAGCAGTAATATTTTGAAAGGAATCTTTTTTTCTGATCAGTAGGTCTCAACAATGGACCTAAAATATTCCGTAAATCATGTTGTAAACAAATGTGCTGTCATCCAAGCTTTGTTGTTCTATTTATAGGACACAAGTAGAGTAGATTTAGCCTGATTCCTAAGGGCTCTAGCATTTTTCAGAATGGTAAATGAGCATTGGCTTCAAAAGTCATCAGCTGCATTAGCCCCTAACAAGAGAATCAATCTGTCCTTTGAAGCTTTGAAGCCAGGCATTGACTTCTCCTCTGTAGCTCTGAAAGTCCTGGATGGCATCTTCTTCCAGTATAAGGCTGTTTCATCTACACTGAAAACCTGTTGTTTAGTGTAGCCCCCTTCATCAGGTATCTTAGCTGGATCTTCTAGATAACGTGCTGCAGCTTCTACATCAGCATCTGTTGCTTCACCTTCTATTTTCATGTTATGGAAACGGCTTCTTTCCTTAAACCTCATGAACCAACCTCTGCTACCTTTGAACTTTTCTTCTGCAGCTTCCTCACCTCTCTCATCCTTCATAGAATTGAAGAGGGTTAGATCTTTGCTCTGGATTAGGCTTTGGTTTAAGGCAATATTGTAGCTGGTTTGATCTTCTATACAGACCACTAAAACTTCCTCCATATCAGTAACAAGGCTGTTTCACTTTCTTATCATTTGTGTGTGCACTGGAGTAACACTTTTAATTTCCTTCAAGAACTTTTCCTTGGCACTCACAACTTGGCTAAATGTTTGGCGCGAAAGGACTAGCTTTCAGCCTATCTCAGCTTTCCACATGCCTTCGTCATTGTGTTTAATCATTTCTAGCTTTTGATTTAAAGTGAGAGACTTTTGACTCTTCCTTTCATTTGAACATTTAGAGGTCATTTTAAGGTTATCAATCGGCCTAATTTCAATATTGTCGTGTGTCAGAGAGGCCTGAGGAGAGGGAGAGAGACGAGGGAACAGCCGGTCGGTGGAGCAGTCAGAACACACAAAACATTTATCCATTAAGTTTGCTGTCTTTTATGGGTGCTGTTTTTGGTGCCTCAAAACAATTAAAATAGTAATATCAAAGATCACTGATCGCAGACCACCATAACAGATATAATAATAATGAAAATGTTCAAAACATTGTGAGAATTACCAAAATGTGACACAAAGACATGAAATGGCACTTGCTGTTGGAAAAATGACTCCAGTACACTTACTTATTGCAAGGTTCCACAAACCTTCATTCTGTAAAAAGCTCAGTATCTGTGAAGCACAATAAAGCAAAGTGCAATAAAACGAGCTATGCCCGTACCTTAGATAAACTCTTAGACATAAACCCAGGAAGACATAACTACAAATGACCCTAGCAGCAATATTTGTAATAGCAAAATGCTGGAAACATTCCAGGCTGGTTATTCTTTACCCACAACCCCCTCCCACACACACATCAACACACAGAAATTATCTATATCTGTATCACTGTCTGTATGTCCATGATCTGCCCTTCCCTGATATGCACTATGCCTGAGAGGTTGGCACCTGAGCATTCTACATGACTAGTTTCTAAATAGGAATAGTAAGAGATTAATATTCCCTCCCTGCTTTCTCTCTACTTGGGCTGCTTTTTCTGGCAGCCCTTCATCAAGGGCTATAGTTCTCATTGGGATTCAATAATGTTATTCCTTCTCCTTGTCCCCGCAGACTTAAGGTGGTAATCTTAAACCCTATCTTCAACTTTTTAAAGAGTCCCTTCACAAATGTACTTTGCACCATCTGAGTAAGATTCTGTTTCAAGATCCTCCATGAAAGAGTAGCTGATACCAAGAGTGGGCCCAGAAAACAGTCCCAGAAAATGGGACTTAAGATGCTCATATATTTGTTAACCGTATGCCTAGACGCATATGTAGGAAGATGGCACACTAATAATCCATGACATGCAGTGACATTCCGATTACTAAAACTATTAAAGATGAAGGCATAAGACAAAGGTAAGAATGGTAATTACAAAGATTATGGGTGGGAAGTCTACTTCTGACTGCACTGGAGAGTTGTGTATAAAAAAACTCAAAACAAATAAATTCTCAAGGTCTTAAACTCACAAGCATTGGTGAGAAATGGAAATCTTCACTGGCATCTCAGAAAATCTCTTGTCTCTTGCAGTTGCAGGGCAGACTTAACTGTATATCAAGCCCAAGACTGACTGTGCAAGTTTCAGAGGTGCAGCATCTGTTAAATTCACATCAAGATGTCCTAAACCTGATTAAGAAGAAATGGGACCCTAGATCTTTGATGTGCAGGTGGGTAGACACAGATAAGTTCAACTTCTAAATCTGAACTCACTCACTTGTCTGTGGAAGCAGCCCATTCTTCCTTGCGTAAAGAAAGTAGACTTTCATTGCATAAATACTTTCAATAATATTACCTGGAGGGATTCTCTTACAAGGTCTCCTGTAGATCCACTTTTACCACTCCTTACTGCCTCCAGGATCATAAAGAGAGTTAGATATCAGTTTAATTTAGAAGAAAAATTTCAAGGTCTGAGAACATATATATATATATATATATATATATATATATACACACACACACATATATATAGATACATATATATATACCGAAGAAGCTTCAAATCCTTGAAATTCCATTTAATCAGGATGCAGGATAGCATATGCAGGTATGGTCTAAGGGTGTCAGATGAAGGACAAAGAAATTGTGATAGGGCCAAAAGAATTGATATATTTGCACTAATTTGGGAATAAGGATTTAATGTGTTAGTTGAAGCACCTAGAAGTGGCTCTAAGAGTTTTTTGTTGTTTAGAAGCTTAGATTCAAAGATTATTTATAATGCTTGATATATAGTGTTGTTGTTAGGTGCCATCAAGTTGGTTCCGACTCACTGTGACCCCATATACAACAGAAAAACAACACTGCCTGGTCCCACGCCATCCTCACAATCATCTCTATGCTTGAGCCCATCCTTGCAGCCACTGCGTCAGTCTATCTCATTGAGGATCTTCCTCTCTTTTGCTGACCTTCTACTTTACCAAGCATGAAGTCCTTCTACAGGACTGGTCCCTTCTGAAAACATGTCCCAAGTACATGAGATGAAGTCTCTCCATCCTTGCTTCTAAGGAGAATTCTGGCTGCACTTCTTCCAAGACAGATTTGTTTGTTCTTCTCACAGTTAGTGGTATATTCAATATTCTTCACCAACACCATAATTCAAAGGCATCAATTCTTCTTTAGTCTTCCTTATTCATTGTCCGGCGTTCCCATGTGTATGAGGCGATTGAAAGCACCATGGCTTGGGTCAGGCCCACCTTAGTCCTCAAGGTGTTGTCTTTGCTTTTTAACACTTTAAAGAGGTCTTTTGCAGCAGATTTGCCCAATGCAATATGTCATTTGATTTCTTGACTGCTGCTTCCGTGGGCATTGATTGTAGATCCAAGTAAAATGAAATCCTTCACAACTTCAATTTTTTCTCTGTTTATCATGATATTGTTTTCTTTATGTTGAGATGCAATCCATACTGAAGGCTGTAGTGTTTGAATTCCATCAGTAAGTGCTTCAAGTTATCTTTGCTTTCTGCAAGCCAGGTTGTGTCATCTGCATATTGCAGGTTGTTAATGAGTCTTCCTCCAATCCTGATATCCCGTTCTTCTTCATATAGTCCAACTTCTTGGATTATTTGTTCAGCATACAGATAGAATAAGTATGGTGAAAGGATACAACCCTGACACACACCTTTCCTGATTTTAAATCACTCAGTATCCCCTTTTTCTGCCCAAACTACTGCCTCTTGTTCTGTGTACAGTTTCCTTATGAGCACAATGAAGTGTTCTGGAATTCCCATTCTTAGCAATGGTATCCATAATTTGTTATGATCCACACAGTCAAATGCCTGTGCATAGTCAATAAAACACAGGTAAACATCTCCCTGGTATTCTCTGCTTTCAGCCAAGATCCATCTGACATCAGCAATGATGTATAAGAGATATTCACAAAATAATAGATGAGTCATTTAATAATTAAGTGAATAAAAAAGAATATTTAAAGATTTTATAGCCTGTGAGAGATAACAATCATGTAGAAAAGTACCTGTGACCTAGCTAATATGTAGACATTATAGTTTCTATGAAACTCCCTGGGTACCCTTCATCACCCTCTTCCATCCCCTTTTCAGAGTTAGTCACCATCATCAATTTGGTCTTTATTATTTCTGGTGGCACAGTAGTTAAGAGTTCGGTTACTTACCGTTCAGCAGTTCAAATCCACTTCAGCGGCTCCTTGGAGACCCTGTAGGGCAGTTCTACTCTTTCCTATAGGGTCATTATGAGTCAGAATTGACTCGATAGCAACGGGTTCTCTTCAGAGTTTTACTACATATGAATATTTAATAAAGTTTTTGCAAATCCTTGCTTATATTTAAACTCAATATAAATGGAATTTGACAATATATTTCTGCATTTTCTAAATCCCTTAGTGCTACATTTGATCTTATGTGACTGAGAAACCAAATAATAGTAATAATGCTGAAATAAGCCTTTCTTTCTTCTTATGCAAATGAAACCCAAAAATATGCACTCCAGAAGCACAGTTATTCCAAGTGGCTCACTCACTTCTGTTTTTTGCTTGAATACAGACAATTTCCATTTCCAAGGTCTCATAGTCCAAGATGGCTGCTGAGTCAACAAGAGACATTTCTCCTCAGCTCCATCTTTTAGAATCGTGTTTCGGGCAACTGCTTCCACGACTGCAAGAGATCATTCACCTAGTGCTCCCTTTATATTTGGTTGTTGTTTCTGGCCCTTGTAAATTTACTTGTTAGGCATCACTGATTCTTGCATGTCTAGATTCTAGCCCAAAGCAGATAATCTCTTTCCATTGACGTCCTTTCAGTAGGACTCACTGCCTGAGGAAATGGAGTAAGGGACCATTCTCAGTGAGCTGAGGCAGGGTATCTGTCTACTTACTTTATAGGCAAGCTGGCTAGAAATTTGGGGTTGGATATATGCATTGTTAAAATAATTGTTTGATCCACATATATAGCTAACCAATTAAATACTGTTTCTATTAAGGTATACTAATCTGAATGAGTGGAGCATTTCAGATTAAAATAGGCCAAAGTGAAGATGCTGTAGACATAGCAGATGAGGGGAAATGATGTTATTTTGAGAACTTACTAGTGTCTTAAGAGTATTATATGCTATACTAAATGCACTTATTAAATAGTGCGATTATATTTTTCTCCGTAAATTTAATCTATCAATGAAAATCCCTGTTTATCAGAAACTATTGTTTTAGATGTAAAACAAATTAAAATAAAATAGCATGAATATTTTCCCAGTAGAAATATATCAGCAAATTTTTCCCAAAAAAAAGAAAAAAAAATTAAAAATACAAAACTTAAAATATAAGCTAATGGGAAACCTGCATTTGAAAGAAATCTGTAATTTATTTCACGATTTTACACAAATTTGACAGTTGCACTAGGCAAAGTAATAATATGGTTCTCTTAAAAGTCAGAACTCTGTCAAAATCTGTTTCCACAGGAATTTAATAAGATTTCATGGATAATTCATAGCTTATATTTTCATATTGCTTAGTGATTTCTAAAATATCTTGTAAGCAATCATACTCAAAGCTTCCTTAATATTTTAATGGAGATAAATTATCTCATTGAATCTCAAAAATTAAGCCAAGCATAGTCATACATTTTGCTTGACATGGAGACAGAAATATTAGGAAATTTCATGTTTCATCACCTATCATTGCTTTTCAGCATATGCCTTCCTAAACTAATTTTTTTTTTTCTGTTCAAGTACATATAAAAACATCTGCAGAATAAGAAAGTTTTGAATGATAGGACATTATCAATTTTCAGTTGTTAGTACTTCTTGCCTGTATGTGGGAAAAGAAAGAAGTGGGCCTGAATCCAAATCCTAGGTAAATTGTGAATTACTCACATCAGGCAAGCACATTAACTTTTCAATATTCAATTTAGTTCATTACTTCAGTGTCCCACTGCACTCTAAAAGTACTGAAAATACAACAGGACACTTAACTGTTTTTGCCTTTAGTTTCGGTATGTTTACATCAATTATCAACACTTCGGATTATGCAGCAAATATACGTATACATTTATTAATGACAAAGTGCTAAGTAAATTTTCAAAAAGCATGTTCACCCTAATTTCTAATAATAATTCACAAGCAGCTTAGTTTCATACCTAAGTAATCCAATTTGCTCAACGCTATTATAAAATTTCTGGTTATCATAAATTAAGGTCACACTTGGATAAAATTTTGGAGTTGGAGGGGACTGCAGTGAGCCCTTAATTAAATTGCTAATCTCTCTAATGAGAAGATTGAAAGGAGAGAAGTTAGAGTGATTTGCCCAAAGTTACCAAGTTAACTGTAAATGTTCCAACTTGAATCCATTTTCCCTAACTTCTGGCCCAGTACAATTTTCATATATCAATGAATACCCCTCAACATAAAGGTAGTGAGAAGCAAAAGACAAGTCAAGTTGAAATTCCCAAAGTATAGTTCATATTATTTCATGGAAGAAAACATTGGGAATGTTATTGTCTCTCTTCAAAACATTTGCAAAGGCATGATTGTGTCTTTGGTAAATTTTTTGCTGGTTTTTGTACACAGAGCTTCCTTTTTTTTTTTTTTCTCAATGATAGTGTTATCTTTAGTATTTGGCACACACAAAATCTTACATGCCTCATATTTCTGAGTTAGTAAAAACAATAGATAGAATGCATGTACATATATCATCTCACCCAGGAGATTGGACATACCAATAACCAGTACCAGCTCAGCCTTTGTACTTCCTCCTTATTCCATTCCCTCCTTCCCATGCGTATGTCTTCACCCCCTAGAGCTTTGTCTTTCCCTTTCCCTTGTTTTTGCAAATAATTTTATTACATATGTACGTATGCCTAAAAAATATATTTTTTTAGCTTTATTTGATTGTAAGCTTTATAGAAGTGTTAGTATACAATGTGTTGTCTTCTGGGAATTGCTTTTTCTCAGATTCAACTTCCTAAGGTTTATCTGTGACGTTGTATGTAGATATAGTTCGTTAAATTTTTCCTATTATTAAATATTCCATTTTACTAATATACTGCAAATTATTTTTCCATCCTTCTTTGAAGTAATGTTCTCTGTAATATCTTGTACATGAGTCCTGAAGCACCTATGCAGAGATTTCTCTCAGGTATAGCTAGGCATGAAATTGCCCGGTTGTATGATACGCAAATGCAAACTGTTTTCCCGAGTGCTTCTGACAATTTACTCCCCCACAGCAGTATATGAGTTCCTATTGATCCATATCCTATCCAGCACTTCATTTTTGTCAGACTCCTTATTTTTTTGTTATTTCACAAGTAAAAAATGGTATCTCGTGGTGGTTGCCGTGTGCATTTCTGTAACTGCTAATGAAGTCGAACATGTTTTCCGCTTCTGTGAAGTGCCTGTTCATGTCTTTTGACAAAATTCGTATTGGGTAAACGTCTTTCTCTTGCTACGTTATATATTTTACATTCTACTACTTGTTAGTTATATATGTTGCAAATATCTTCTCCTAGACCTTTATATATTTTTTCAATTTTTAATATCTTTTATTGACTAGAAATTACGAATTTAAAGGTAGTCAAGTGTACCCATCTTTTTGGTTTTTAGCACGTTTTTTGTCTTTTAAGGAAATCCTTCCTTACTTTAAGTTCAGAAATAGATTGTTTTCCAAAATATGTGTGTGGGTGGTGAGGTAAGCATCCAATTTTAGGTTTTGTATATGTGTCAGGGAGCCCTGGTGGTGCAGTGGTTAAGACTTGGCTGCTAACCAAGAGGTCAACAGCTTAAAACCACCAGCTGCTCCTTGGAAACCCACAGGGAGGTTTGTCTCTGTCCTATAGGCTCCCTGTGAGTTGGAATCGACTTGACGGCAACAGGTCTGTTTTGTTTTGTTTGGGAGGGGAGATTATACATGTCATAAACACACACACACACACACACATAATCCCTATTTGTTAAATAGGATCTGCCATGCCCACTCTGCCATATGTCAGAAGCCTATATATGTACCCTGGACCCTCTGTTCTTTTATCTATTTATTTATCTTTGCATCAAGACCACACTCTCTTAATTCCTATAGTTTTGTCTTAAATTTTGATGACGGATAGGGCACACACTATCCTCTTCTTTCTTCTGCTCCAGAGACTTGGCTGTTTGCATTTTTATACACTTTCGTAATAGCTTGACAAAATTCAGGAAAAACCCTACTGGTATTTGAAGTGGTATTTTATAGATTCTATGAGTCAATTTTGGGAGAATTCACATCTTCGGGCTACTGATTCTTTCCATCCAAGAGTAGGGGATTTGTTTCCATATATTTAGGTTCCCATTGAGTTTTACAATTTTCTTTACCTATGTATTGTATATCTTTTATAAGACTTTGTCCTGGGTGCCTTACTGTTTATATTGCTAGTGTATGTAATACATTTTTAGGTTAAGTTTTAAAAGTCTTTAGTATATAGTCAGGTTGAAAATATTCAGATTTTGTGTATTGATCTTAAATCTGTATACCATTCTACTCTCTTATTATTGTTAATAATTTGCCTATAGATTTTTATGTAATGTAGCTAATTATATATGTAATATATAATGTGTGTATATATATCTCTCTCTATATATATATATCTATATATCTATATATATATATCTATATATCTATAACATATATAATGTATATATATTCCTTGGATCCCTGGTGGTATAGTGATTAAGAACTCAGCTGCTAACCAAAAGTTCGGCAGTTCAAATCTACCAGCCACTCCTTGAAAACTATATGGGACGGTTCTACTCTGTCCTATAGGTTCTCTATGAGTCAAAACAAACTCTATGGCATCTAACAACAAACAACAACAACAACAACAACATCTATATTCCCTAGAGAATAACCCTCAATGAGGTGGATCGACACCGTAGCCAAAACAGTGGACTCAAATATACCAATGGTGACGAAAACGGCGCGGTACCAGGCAATTTTTGCTCCGTTATACATAAAGTCACTATGAGTCGCAAACAGCTTGATGGCACCTAACAACAATGACAACATACTTTTTCTTTCTTTTTCCAGTTCTTGCACTCTTTTGAAGTACCTGCTTGAAGAGCCACTAAAAGAATGGGTATCCTTGTCTTGCTCTTGGTTTTAAAGGGAAGAGCTTCCAATTCCTTTAAAGAAGTATAAGTTTATTTTTGTTAGAGTGCATTGTGCTTCCTCTATCGCTAGATTCACGTTTGGAATCAGTTCTGGGATGCTTTCAGTTTGTATCATTCAAATATTGTGTCTCTTCCATTTTCTTGATTGTCTCCAACTGTTACCAAAGTTAGACCATCTCATCCCACTCTCAATCGATCTTTATGACTCTTTCATTTTTTCCCATATACTTATCTCTCAATCCTTCATTTTTCTATCTTATTTGATTTTACTACTTGATTATATTTTCCAGTTCTCTGCTTCTCTCTTCAACTTTTTCTAATATATCACTTGACCATCTGTTTTTTATTACATATTCATACATTAAAACCAACAAACAAACCGGTTGCCATCGAGTCAATTCCAACTCAGGGAGACCCCATGTGTTTTAGAGTAGAACTGCCATCCATAGGGATTTCCATGGCTATGACCTTTTGGCAGTAGGTAGCCATGGCTTTCTCCCATGGTGCCTCTGGGTGGATTCAAACCATCAGCTTCTATATCAGTAGCTGTGTGCTTAACCATTTGTGCCACCCAGAGACTGCTATTCATACATAACTATCCTACATTTTGTATCAGACAATTCTAATATTTCCATCTTTGGAAGAGTTAAAACTTTTATTTATTTGTGTTGTTTTCTAACTCTAAAATAGTGGCTCACTTTCTCATGTATTTTTGATCCTTTATTTGAATCCACCAGCTTCTCCTTAGAAACCCTATGGGGCAGTTCTACTCTGTCCCATAGGGTAGCTATGAATCAGAATCAACTTGACGGCAGTGGGTTCTTGTGGATTTATTGTGAATTTATTGTTGGATCTTAATATGGAGAGTTCTGTGGGCATGAATTGGAACAGTTTACTCTATAAATAAAAGAGTGCTGCAATCCGTAATCAGGGATGCTACCATCCCTTATCTGTCTAGCTCTCTCTCTCAAAGGCTTCAGTTCAGTCCGTGAGTCCCAAACCCACCTTTCTTACTCCTGTGTTGACACAAGTTTTCCTATCTCCATCACAGGGTTGATGGATATTGACTTGGGCAAAATTCATTTTCAATTTTTTCTTTGTGTTTTGCCAGTGGAGCCCAAGTATATTAAAACATGCAAGTTGTTGCCCATATTTTCACATAGTGGAATATTTGGAAAATATTTAGAATCAATCATGAAATATTATTTTAACACTACTGTTACGCAGTATTTCTATGTGCATAAAGCCAAGTCAATTTCACTGATTTGATGCTTGCATATGGTTATGAAAAGACACTATTTTTTAAATTGCATTATTTATTCCTGTAACCTTTAGAACTCCAAGCAAAAGCATGCAGATAAATATATACATAAATATGATATATAGGTGTATAATTAAATATATTTCATGGTTAATGATTATATAATAGAAAATATGTTAAGCTTTATTACTGGTGTTATTTTGCATTGATGGCCAATTAAATACCAAATTTGTATGTTTATATTCTCAAAAAAGTTCATATAAAAACTGGTTTTCTTAATTTGTTTTCAACAGAGAGAGAAAACGAATATGAAAGATGTCCGTATATGGCTCTTGTTTCTGTAAATACTGTAATATTTTCTGCCACAAAAAAGTTAGAGATATGTATATCACTAAGCAGACCAATATCCTTTTTTTTTAATCTCTGTTAGAATGAGGTTAACTCCTAATGGAGTCTTCAACTGCAGTTGACAGTAACCATTTAGGATTCAGTAAGGAGGTATATGATTGACTGTCTTGAGAATAATCTGCTGTTGATATCCCAGTCACCAAAATTTACCTTGTTCATTGAATAGATAATATTCATGTTGTCATAGTTAATGTTATTTGTCAACCTGGTTAGGCTATGATTCCCAGTGGTTTGGCAGACATTTGTCTGATCAAAACCCATTGCTGTCTAGTTGATTTTGACTCATGGTGACCCTATAGGGCTTCCAAGGTGTAAATCTCTACAGAAGCAAACTGCCACATCTTTCTCCAACAGAGCCACTGATGGTGTCAAACAACCAACATTTCAGTTAGCAATAGATCAGTTTAACCACTGCACCACCAGGTCTGATTGCTCTTCCATAATGTAATATAATGCAATCATCTCCATGATGTGATCTGATGTGATCAGCCAATCAGTTGAAAGGAGAGTTTCCTTGAGGGCGTGGCCTGCCTCCAGTAAAAAAATGGATGTTCCACAAGTCTTACTCTCTCCTTCAACCCTGCAGTCTTCTTGTCGCTTGACCTCTGGTTCTTGGGACATAAACTGGCAGAAGTCTTCAGCCTGTAGCTTTTGGATTTGTCAGCCCCTGTAACCCTGTGAGCCTGCAGGGCCTCCAGTCTGCCATCTGACCTGCAGATTTTGAGTTCACCAGCCCTTTCAACAACATGAACCAGTAGAAGTCTTCAGCCTACTGCCAGACCCATGGATTTGGGACTTGACAGCCTCTACAATTTAATGAGCCATTTCCTTGAAGTAAATTTCTCTCTATATATTTATATATATGCTTCACTGGTTTTGCTCCTCTACAAAACCTAGACTAAGACACATGGTTTACTAATATATGTGTAAATCTTCCCTTAATAGATTTTAAATAAATAATGAAAATATATTTGTTTTAAATAAAAACTTTTTATATTCTGGAGGCAACTTTTTTGTATATGGATTACAAGATGATGAAATAAATTAATTGCTACATATTTAATACAGAAAATCTTGTAGCAGTATTTTTTTTTAAACGGTGAGTACACATATTGTTTTATGACATTGGTTAAGAACCCCTTGACTTGTCAACCCTCTCGCTTCTCGACCTCTTTTTTTTTTTTTTTGTGAAAATATACATAGCCAAAGATATACAATTTCAAAAATTTCTACATGCACAGTTCAGTGACATTGATTACTTTCTTCCAGTTGTGCTGCTATTCTCACTTTAGATGAAGGCTTACAGAACAAAATGGTTTCTCATTAAACAGTTAGTACACATGTTGCCCTATGACAATGGTTAACAACCCCACTACATGTCAACACTGCCCTTACTCAACCTTGGGTTCCCTATCACCAGCTTTCCTGTCTCCTTCTGCCTTCAAGTCCTGCTGTGCCTCATTAGTCCCATTTTGTTTTATGGGGCTGTCCAATCTCCAGCTGAACAGTGAACCTCGGAAGTGACTTCACCACTGAGCTAAAAGAGTGTCTGTGGGCCATACTCTTGGGGTTTCAGCCTCTTTCAGGCCAGTAAATCTGGTCTTTTTTTTGTGTGTTAGAATTTTGTTCTACATCCTTCTCCAGCTCTGTCCAGAGCCCTCTGTTGTGATCCCAGTCAGAGCAGTCAGTGGTGGTAGCCGGGCACCATCTAGCTGTACTGGACTCAGTCTGGTGGAAGCCTTGGTAGCTGTGGTCCATTAGTCCTTCAGACTAATCTTTTCCTTGTATCCTGTTCTCTTCATTCTCCCTTGCTCCTGAAGGGGTGAGACCAGGGGAGTACCTTAGATGGCTGCTCACAGGCTTTTAAGACCCCAGATGCTACTCACCAAGGTAGAATGAAGAACATTGTCTTTATAAACTGTGGTATGCCAATTGAGCTAGATGTTCCCTGAGACCATGGTCTCCACAGCCCTCCGCCCAGCAATTCAGTCCCTCAGGGAGTTTGGATGTGTCTGTGGAGCTTCCATGACCTTTCCTTGTTGTGCAGTATTTTTTTTAATGAAGACTAGTCTTCTCTGAAGAAAACAAGTACTAATAACTTATTAAATTTTGTCATTTAATCTTTCATGTGTGTAAGGAACTGAAAGTCTGTAGGAACTTTACGTTCTCCTCCATACTAATTTTAAGCTAATATTGCAGAACTAATGACAGTCTTGAGAAATACTATCATCCATTCCAGCTGTCTCTTACATCAAGATACCCTGAATTATAGCAAGGTTCTAAGCAATGAAGCTCCAAATAAAATACATAATACACAAGCTTCTGGTTTAATACTTTCACAGACTCCTTTATATTGTGTTTCTCTGTTCATGACAGAAATAAAAAATTATTATCACCTGAACAATTTTACTTCTTTTTGTTTTTTAAATCATTGTGTTGTATACTGTTTTTGTACTGAACTGTTGGTATTACCTACAATCTTATGATTTGAACTGTGTTGAAATGAGTTCCAGGGTAAACTGGTACCAAAAAGTTCAATTGATATGAATATATTTGCCAATGTCAGCTGATCAACACTTTCTACAGTCTACAAATTGTTGGACAGTCTCTTAGATTCTCTCTTTTTTTGAACATGTAATTATGGCTATCCTAGGTCATATTTTTCTAATCAGTTTAGACTTTTAGTAAAAGTCTTACTCCATCTACATTACATGTTCTTATCAGATTCCTCAGACAAAAGTATACACCCATTGAAGTATATCAAATATAATGCTTACTACCCAATATTATTTGTATCAAAACTACATATATGCATGTTTTCATAAGATTTCTAATCCCTAAACATAAATGAGTTGATTGTACAGACTTCACTACAGCACTTTCTCCACTAAAAATGCTTGTAGAATGTAATCGAAATTCTGTAACTGAAGTTATATAAACTTTTGTTGTTGATTGTTAATATCGTAGAGTAACAACGTTAGTGCACGAATTAACTGAATACTATTTCAGGATCTTTGTCCTGAGCAGTTTATTTGAGTTGATCCTGTCTGCCAAAGGTCCTCATTTCAAAGTGTACTTTTCCTCCATACTCCCTTCTCACCAGCATATGAAATTGGATAGCTATCTTCCATCTTCACAGCAAAAACATACATTTTGCCTCAACCTTGTAGCTTTTACCTCTTAATTCATCTATATCCTCTCCTTTATTTTAAGTTTCTTTCCCCATTTACTCATCTTTTGTCTCTATCTCAACTCATTCGAAAGATGCTTAATAAAAGACAATAGATGAGTGTCTTAGGCTGGATTCTCTAGAGAAGCAAAACCAGTAAAACATATAAATATATACAGAGAGAGATTTATATCAAGGAAATGGCTCATGCTGTTGTAGGGGCTGGAACTTCCCAGCTCCGTGAGTCAGGAGAGAGGCTTTTCTTGATTCACATAGCCACAGGGGCTGGTGAACCCCAAATAGACAAATCAGAGAGCAGAGGTGTTGCTCACAGACTGCGAAGATCAATGAATCCCAAGATCGGCAGGCAAAACCACAGGTAAGCTGCTAGCTGAAGTCCCGAGAACCAGAAGTCAGATGAACAGGAACCAGCTTCTGGATCCAGAAAGAGCAAAAGCCACAAGTCTTGCCAGAATGTCCAGCCTTATACGATGCAGGCCACATGCCCAAGGAAACTCCCATTCTACTGACTGGCCACTCACTGCAGATCCCATCATGGAGGTGATCACAACATCATAGGACTGCCAAACCACTGAGAATCATGGCCCAGCCAAGTTGACACACAATCTCAACCATCACAATGAGCAATTTACACCTTCTATACTTTCTTTACTTAATGTATATGTTTCTCATGGTTATGCTAAATGTCTATCTCCCATACTAGAATATAACTGGAAGGGAAAGAATTTTGTCTTTGTTCACTGTTATATTCTCACCACCTGAAAGACCACCTGGCATATAATAGGAGCTCAATAAAAATTTGCTGAAAGAAGGAATCAATAAACAAATGGAGTACACCTTCTACCCTGTGACTATAGGTAGGGATCTGGATAACAGTCATACTTATCCCACAAACATCTCATGAGTAACAACATATGATAAAACTTGCAAAAACTGGAACCTGTATAAGGTGGAAACCTGTCAGAGAAGGAAAACTCAAAACTAAAATGAGGTAGGATTCTTAATAGAGAACACCCTGTCAAAGGCAGAAAACCTGTGAGACCCGAAAAAACAAGGCAGTCCTGTTGCATTCTGGATCTCACAAGTTTCACTGTATTTCATTTCTGAATTATAAATACATCTCAAATATATCCACTTCTTAAAAAGACCAGACTTAATGGTTTAATTGAGATGGGAGAGACCCCAGAAGTCATGGCCCCTGGACTCTCTGTTACACCAAAAGTAAAACCATTCCCTAGGCCAACTCTTCAGACAAAGGTTAGACTGGACTATGGGACATAAAATGATACTCATGAAGAGTGTGCTTCTTAGCTCAAGTAGATACATGAGACAAAATGGACAGCTCCTGTCCAGAGGTGAGATGAGAAGGAAGAGAGGGTCAGGAGCTGGATGAATGGACACAGGAAATCCAAGGTGGAAAGGAAGAGTATATGGAGAGCAACTAGGGTCACAAAACAATGTATGTATAAATTTTTGTATGACAGACTAACTTGAATTGTAAACTTTCACTTAAAGCACAATAAAAAAAAAAAATATATATATATATCCACTTCTCTTGGTCCCCACTGCCACTGTCTATGTATATTATAAGTGAATTGTTTGATCTATGGCCTTTAGAACAAAATACAGACACTTAGCGTAATATGCTTGTTTCTTTATGATCTGGCCATTGCTCGCTTGTGGAAATGCATCATTTGCTAGTCCCCTCACACATACATACAACTTGAAGCCATATAAAACTGTGTGTGGATCTTTCTTTAAAGAACTGTACTCCTTTGCTCTCTTAATCTCTCTGTCTTTCTCTCTCTCTGTCTCTCTCATAGAGAAGCACACACACACCCCATTATACCTGTTGGACAATATATTTTTAAAAGCTCATCATAACTCAGTTATGGTTCCTTTCCTCTTATACACATCTTGGGTATCTCCTCCATTTCCATCACTGTAAATACCTTCTATATACTGATGAGTCCCAAATTTATGTTTTTCTGCTACAACTTCTCCCTGAGCTCAAGACTTGTATATGTAACTACCTACCTATTTTAGTTATCTAGTGCCGCTATAATGGAAATACCACAAGTGGATGGCTTTAATAAACAGAAATTTATTTTGTCACAGTCTAGGCTGGAAGTCCAAATTCAGGGCATCAACTCCAGGGGATGTCTTTCTCTCCCTGTTGGTTCTGGAGAAAGATCCTTGTCATCAATCTTTCCTTAGTCTAGGAATGTCTCAGCACAGGTACACTGGGTCCAAAGGACACGCTTTGCTCCCAGTGCTTTTTTATTGGCTGCATGAGGTCCCTGTCTCTCCACTCACCTCTCTCCTTTTATCTCTTGTAAGATAAAAGGTGATGCAGGTCACACAACAGAGAAACTCCCCTTATGTTGGATCAGGGCTATGACCTTAGTAAGGGTCTTGCATCCCACCCTAATCTTCTTTAACGTAACCTAACCTTGCCTCATTAACCACAGGCAGAGATTAGGATTTACAACACATAGGAAAATTACATCAGATCACAAAATTGAGGACAACCACACAATACTGGGAATCATGGCCTAGCCAAGTTGATACACTTTTTTTTTATTGTATTTTAAGTGAAAGTTTACAGTTCAAGTCAGTTTCTCATACAAAAATTTATACACACATTGCTATGTGACCCCAGCTTCTGTCTCTATAATGTGACAGCACAATCTTCCTTTCCACCTGAGATTTCCCACTTACACACTTTTTTGGGAGACATGATTGAATCCATAACACTGCCCAAAACCTCTGGTTAAAAAAAACAAAAACTAACCAAACAAACAAACAAAACTATTGCTATTTTCACATTTTACAAGGCCAAAACACACCTTTTAATTAATTTGTTCATAGCTACCTTACTCAGACCAAAATGTGCCACCACCATTTACCCAGTTACTCAAGCCAAAAACCTAGGAGTCATCTTTTACTTTTCACTTTCCTCATAGCTTGTATACAATTTATCACAAAGTTCTATTTACTACTAACTCTCCTACGGCCTCTCTGCCACTGCTGTATGTGTGATCCTCATTCAGGTGACTTGCCCCTTTCAGCCAGAACGAAGCTTGAGCCTACCAACTGGTTTCTTGGATTTCACGCTTGATCTCCTAAGACCAATTTTCTACAAGGCAGTCAGAGTAATCATTTCAAAAATGTAAATCATACAGTTTCTAAGGGACCTTCCATTGCATTCAAAATTTAATACCAGTTCTATATAAGCCTACAGGAACCATTATGATACAATCCCTGCATGTCTCTCAGGTAATTCCTAAGACATCTCTTCAGGCTTACTGCTCTGCAGCCTCATGGTTTCCTTTCTACACCTCAAACTCAGCAGTGCTTCTTCCTTCCTCAGAGCTTTTGCACTGATACCATTTTTTTTTTTTTTTTTTGGCCTAAAAATTTATTTTCCCAGATTTTTTTTTTGCTGTGACTTGTTTCCTCACTTCATAAGGATTTCTGCTCAAATATCACCCTCTCAAAGAAGGAATCCTTGTACACTGCTGTGGACATTGTGATGGCCCACCCGGATACCCCCTTCTGAGCCAAGCCACTCACCCTTAGGACTAGGAGTCTAACTTCCAGTCAGCTTTCAGTTCTCTCTAGAAAATACCCTTGCCAGATGGAGTTGTCTCACCCAAGCTTATGCTCTCTCCCCTGGGAAGCCTGTATCCAGTGACTGGTGGATGTAGGGGAACAAAAGCCTAGCTCATTATCTTCAGTTCAGAAAATCCTATGAATGGTTATTTCAGTGCCAAAGCTCCATGTGCTATCCACAAAGGTCTTTGTTGCTACTGTAACATGTTTAACTTCTCTTTCTGCCCAGTCCTGCTTCTTTCAATCCCTTAGAGATGTTGTTCCTGAGAAAACTCCCAAAAATCTTCCTGAATGCCAATCTCCTTTTCAGAATTGGTTTCCTAGGAAGCCAATCTAAGACAAACATCATAGCAAACATAGCAACCCCTGCTCCTTCAGACATTATCTGATTACTTTTTTCACTTTATATATATATATATATATATATATATATACACATATATATATAAAATTTGTCTAAATACACAACAACACAGTTGGAATGGAATGTTGAAAAGGGCAAGAGTTTTGCGTTTCTCGTTTACCACATTATTTCCATCATCTAGTAGCTGCTCAATAAACCAAAAAGCCAAACCCATTGCTGTCAAGTGGATTCCGACTTGTGGTGACCCAATATGTTACAGAGTAGAACTGCCCCATGGGGTTTTCTTGGCTGTAATCTTCATGAAAGCAGATCACCAGGTCTTTCTTCTTTGGTGCCACTGGATGGGTTCGAACCACCAACCTTTAGGTTAGTAGCCAAGCACAAACCTATCATGCCATCCATGCACATTAGATGCTCAATATCTACATGATATTATTGAAGATATTCCAAGTACATGGTGAGATGTAAATAAATTCCAGTTTATAAAGAACTTACTAAGTACTTGTTAGTATATTTAATTATTCAATCATTTTGAAACATTCATTAAACTTCTATTCTTTCTAAAGTAACTGTCTGTTGAAGATAATAGGGATAAAATATTACCTCTACATTTTCAATATTCATACTATCTTGAAAGGAGTAGGTGATGGGTCTGACAAATAAGCAAACACAGAATTCTCTAAATGATTTAAGTGTGAATGTATATTTATTAGAAGATGACCTAATTCTATACAAAAGAATGTGTTGTGACAGTGATTAAGAGCTCAGCTGCTAACCAAAAGGTAGGCAGTTCGAATCCACCAGCCCTTCCTTGGAAACCCTATGGGACAATGCTACTCTGTTTTATAGGGTAGCTATGAGTCAAAACTGACTCGACGACAATGGATTTGGTTTGGTTTTCAGTAATGAAGGAAGCTAAATTAAAGAAATGAGGCTTGAGCTGAACTTAAGATAATAAGTAGACCCTAAGCCATCATGAACTAATGGTGGATGGGATGGGGCTTTAAACAGAAGTCTAACTATGAAAATGATATGAGACAAGAAGGATCTTGTTTTATAAGAATATATGCAAGTAACTTAGGATGCCTGAAGTTCAAAAGATATTGGGACACATACTAAATGATGAAAGTAGAAGGTTAACCAAGGGGAAAAAAATTGCAAATCAAGGATTTTTGGATAGCGTACTGAGGTTACTTCATGGTGATAGATGAAGAATGCTATGCGATGGAGTGACATAAAAAATCTATTTTATATTTGAAAAGTCATTCTGATGCAATGTTTTATAGTAATGAGATGGGAATGAGAACGTAAGTAGAAGATGCAAGACATAGGAGATAGATCAGAGATGATAATAATAACATTTATTTAGCATTTAAAATATGACTAGTATTATTCTAATCTCTTTAAAATATTACATTTAATCACCCATGAGTTAGTTATTGCTAACCACATTTTACATATGAAGAAACTGAGGTACAAAAAGAGTTAAATAGCTTGACAATGGTTGTAGAATTCCATATGGTAGAACGCAGAACAGGAATCAAAATCTGTCAGTGTATTGGGAACTACCTAATTTCACTCCACCAAATTATCTCAGGTAAACATCTTACTCTTCCTGTTTCTCTTAATTTATACCTTCAAGCTCCTTCCATAACTAGGTAAACCACTGTATATGCTTCCATGCAGGGCATATTTATTTCTGTATGCCTTCATATAGACAATTGGTATATGGACATATGGAGAATTCCCATTTCACCCCACAGGATATTTTAAAGCCATGCTCAAAATTCTCACTTAAATTCTGCTCTTCCATTTCCGCAGGTATTTTAATCACATAGCTATACTATTTTCACATGATTTAGATACCCCTATCTATCATATTTTTAATTGAATCTTCCTTAAATCTTCTTAATGGTAAGGAATTTACATCAGCCAGTGATTCTGCATTTCCCCATGGCTAAGAGTGCAGAGCCTTGAACACAGCTGTGTTTAATAAATCCTGTTTACAGACCTATTAGCAGCTCATGATTTAAAAAAATATTCCTTAACTGACAGAGATCCCACAAGTTGCAGGAAATACTGAGAAGTCCCAGATACAGGAAGAAGACTCATACACCCCTATTTTACTCTTCTTTCTTCTTCATAGAACATGGACAAACACTGAAGAAATACAGTGACTCCCTGTGTATCTGGAGGTTACACGATGGGAGGAAAGGGCTTGGCAGTAAAAGGAATCCCCTCTAGCGTCTTTATGAAGCGCCATCAGTTGTCGCCTTTTTCAGTAAAAGCAGAGCAAAAAAATAAGCACTGAACAAAATGAGCGAATGATGACAGAGCCAAAATGAAGTATGATTGGTTAATGTGCACAAAAATGATAAGAAGACAGGCGATGCTTTTAGTCTTTATAAGAAACTCATTCTGCTTACCCTTCTGTTTTGTGAACTTTCTCTTTTCTCTTCCACTTTGAACCTATTGGTCCCCTTTTCCCTCTCCCTCCTGCAAGATCTCATTATTTACTTTGAGTTTACTTTGAACTCTGTTTTCTTTAGTATTTTTTCAATACTTTACTACCTACCACTTTAGAACATTTTCTATTTTACTTCTTTTCCTTTTTTTCCCCAATGTCTTTTATTTCTTTCACATCTTTCCTACCTCCGTTTCCCCAGTTTCAGTTCCACTTTCCAGATGCTTTCTACTTTTCTTCTTTCTGTTTTTTCCCTCTTTGTTTTTATATTTGTCATCCCCTATTTCTGCATCTTTGCTTTCTCCTGATGTCTTCAGGTAAATTAAAAAAAAAACAAAAAACTATTGCTGTCGAGTCAGTTCCGACACATAGCGACACTTTAGGACAGAGTGTAGAATAGAATAGCCCCATAGAGTTTCCAGGTAGTGCCTGGTGGATTTGAACTGCAGACCTTTTGGTTAGCAGCCAAGCTCTTAACCACTACACCAGCAGGCTTTCCTCAGGTAAATAGCAACCTCAATTTGCAGGTCTTTCCAAAGCATACCACTATAATTTCCCCATAGATCCTTCTCTCCTTGAAATGCTAGAATATTACTTCTTTATTTTCTATTTACCCCACCCAAATTTCTTTTATTTCAGGAAGATAGCATAGTGTAAAACATAGGATTCATATGTGAACTCCAGCTTCAAAAGTTGTGATATTACACATGGTAATTTATTAGAAACTTAGTTCTTACATTATAATCTGGAAGGAGTAATACATATTTCATCTGTTGACCCTTGAGGTTATTTATACACATATGTAATTGTCACAAAACTCAAAAAGGCAAATGATTTGTGATTATTATGGTTTGTACAGATGAGGAAAATTAAATTAATTTTTAAGGTGGTGCATAAAGAAAGTAATCCAATAGTCTAACCAAGTTTGTAGTAATAAAAAGTCTGTAGTAGATTAAAGAAGGCCACACATTCTTTGACACCATTCTCACCAAGAGTCTCTCTCCTTGAATCTGTGTAGGCTTTTTCACTGTTAGAACAAATGGAATATGGCAGAAATGGCACTATATCACTTTCTAGTTCTATGTCTTAAGAGACTGGCAGATTTCAGTTCCTTACTCTTGAGCGATCATCTTTGTAACCAAATGATTATGTTAGGAGGAAGTCCAAGCAGCCTAAGCAGAAACTCACATGGGAAGGAGGTGAGACTCCAGCCTAGAGCTGTAGTTGAGCTCCCAGGCACCAGCCAGCACCATCTTGCTAGTCACGTGAGTGAGCCATGTAAGATGTGGATTCTCCAGTCCCAGCTGAGCTCCCCCAACTGACTGTGGGAAACAGCCACCTGCCCTATTTAAGCCCTGTCCAAATTACAGATTTGTGAGAAAAATAAAGGATGGTTGATGTTTTAAGTCATATAGCAATGAATAAGTAGACCAAAGGCCATGCAAGTTTTTCAATTCTTGTCTACTAACTGTTATTTCTTTTGGTAGTTGTGAGATATATATATATATATATATATATACCTCCATGTCCAACAGGTAATATGTGGTTAAGAGCTATGGCTGCTAACCAAAAATTCAGCAGTTCGAATCCACCAGCCACTGCTTGGAAACCCTATGGGGCAGTTCTATTAGGTCCTATAGGATTACTGTGAGTTGAAATAGACTTGACAGCAATGGGTTTGGTTATATATAGCATGGAGTCCCTGGGTGGTACAAATGGTTAACAGACTCAGCTGCTAACTGAAAGGCTGGTGGTTCAAACCCACCTAGAGGTACACTGGGGGAAAGGCCTATTGCTCTATTCCTGAAAAATCAACCATTAAAAATCCTATTGATCACAGTTCTACTCTGACACACATGGGGTCACCATGAGTTGGCTAGGTGGCAACTAGTCTATGATTGGAATTATAAATAAAATGTAAAAACATAAATGCATATGCGTAAGTACCCATGAATAACAAAGGATAAAAAAAATGAAGTATGGTAAAATTTTTTTGAAGAGAGTTGGGAAATTTTAGAGTGATGAACTATGGCGAGTGGAAGAGAGAACCCAAGAAAATGAGTATGCCAGATAGCGCTGAGGGTGGTATCAGACGACTTGAGCAATTCCTCTTTCACATCCAAATGCCCTCTTCCTAATATCTGGTAAATCATCAAGTCTTGTCAGTTAAAATGCTTGTAATCATCTCTCATTGGCACAAATCCAAAAGCTTCCCAATATGTCACACCATATCCACTCAAATCTCCTCCAATCATTTTTAACAGAGGATCCTGAAGGCGTTAAATGCAAAGCTGATCATGTCACCCTTATTGAAAACCTTTTTGTTGTGCCTTTTATTATTCTCAAAATAAAAACAAAATTTCTAGTAAAGCATCCAGGGCCCTGAAAAAAGCTAGCTGCCTCCAGCAGATTCATCTAAGAACCCTCTTTCCTTTAGTCCTAGACTTTGGCGCTCTGTATCTCCTCAGCTTCTTCAAATCTGAATTATTCCCTAACTTCCAGTCTGCACATATGCTGTTATTTCCACCTCTGATGGCTTTCTTGTTCCTTTTTCCTCATCTTCTACCGGATTAAAACTCACTCATCATTATATTTCAGCTTAAATATTTCTTTCTCAAAACTAAGCAAAAAACCATAATTATATCTAACACAAAAGGCACTTACTATGTACCAGGCACTGTTCTATGGAAAATAATATACACATATACAATATTAAATGAAGATAGATGATAGACAGAGAGATAGACAGATAGGTAGATCGATAGACAGACAGACAGATAGATATTCATTTAATCTTCACCCCAAACGTACACAGTAGCTGTTTTCATTATTACCATTTTTCAGATGAGGAAACTTAATGATAGAAATGTTAAGTAACTTTCCCCAAATCACAAGTTTGACCAAAGAAAGAGCTGAGTTTTGAAACCTGGCCAACTATTAATCAGGATTCCAGACTGTGGTCCTAAGTCCCTTAGGCTAGGTTAGATGGCTCTGATAAATGATTCCACAGGGTCATGGACATTTCCTCTAAAGCTTTCATTACACATGTATATATTTGAATAAAGTGCAATAACATACTTACAAACAAAAACAAACCCATTGCTGTCAAGTAGATTCAGACTCATAGACTCATAGCGACCCTACAGGACAAAGTAGAACTGCCCCATAGGGTTTCCAAGGAGCAGCTGGTGGATTTGAACTCCCAACCTTTTAGTTAGCAGCCAGGCTCTTAATCACTGTGCCACCAGGGGGCCATATATGTGAATAATGTGTAATAATGCACTCAGTGCTTGTTTTCTGTTCGGCTCTATAAGCTTCACGAGGACAGAGACCACATCTGCTTTGTTTCCACTGTAACCCACCCCCAGCACAGTTACTGTCACAGTTCCTCTTGCTGTAGAGTCGTTTCAGTCATGCTGATCCTGTGTGTGCCATAACTGTATTCCACTGGGTTTTCAATGGCTGACTTTTCAGAAGTAGATTGCCAGGCCTTTTTTCTTAGGTGTCTCTGGGTGAACTCGAACCTTCAACTTTCTGATTAGTAGCTGAACATGTTAACAGTTTCCACCACCCAGAGACCCCTCCTGTACAGAGTTGGTATCAACAAATGCTCATGGATAGATGATTAAGTGAGCAAGCTAATTAAACAAATTCACAACAAGGAGAATGTCAACTGCCAAAGGTGTTTGGTTGCAAAGGATTCTCTGACTTATTGAATTCTACTCAGGATGGACTAGAAAACTTTATTGTATGTAAGCAAATATATAGTGATATTTTCTAAAAAGTATCCATTAGAAAAGAAAGTGATCGTGTATTTAAGTCCTAGCAAAACTGTCTCATATTACAGAGCACCTTTTCAATTATTTTATTTTGAACCACAAAGTACTGTTTTGGGGAAGGTGTGGAAGCTTGAAACAACCTCAATCAATGCCAGCTCAAAATCCTTATAGAGGTCACCTAAAGTAATACGAAAAAAAGAAACAAAGACATTGAATACACATTCCTGAACTCTTCCTTGAGAAGGACCTCTCACATTGGCAAGCATTAGATGTCATTATAAACAAGTGTGTTAATATGCATTGAAATGTAGTACAGTAGATATGATATCACATTATGGAGTATGTGAATTTACAGTTACAGTACAAATTAAAATGATAATTATCTTAATGTTTTGTGAATGGGTATCTGTGGCTTGAGAGAACATTTCCGGTAACAAAAGGCACTACACCTCACACAACTGGACTTGGAAGTGAAGAAGAAGTGCTATGGGATGCAGTGAGGGGTGGCTCATGGAATGGACGCATTGATGACAAACCCCCCAATATCCAACATGCACGTGCAGACTTTGAATTAACTTCTTTCATTTAATATGACAGTATAAGTTGTCATAATTCTTATATTGATAATTTATAAATTTTTCCTCTTTAAATAGGTAAAATTCTATTATATACAACCAAATGCTCTTGAGTCCATTCTGACTTATGACAACCCCATGTATGTCAGAGTGATCCACAGGGTTTGCAGTGGCTGATTTTTCAGAAGTAGATCATCATGTCCTTCTTCTGAAGTACCTCTGGGCTGACCCAAACTTCTAAATTTTTTGGTTAGCAGCCTGGCAGGTTAACTTTATTATATATGGAAATGTGAGTATATAATTCAATTGACGTTTATATATTCATGCTGGTTTAAACATTTTTTAGGTCTTTTTATTGGAGACTCTGAGGGACGTTTTTATACTCATGTTCACCTTATATTATCCCATTTATGTAATTCCCTGCCTGCGTCTCACGCCCCAGCAATATGAGGCTAAATTTAACCACTCAGGGATGGGAGCATCTTGACCTAACTGAAGCGTGCATCGAGCCCGGTGTTGTGCTTCCTGGGTGTGAATCTGAAGGTGATGGGTGAGAAGGAGGTAAGCCCTGGAATGTTTGTTTGTAAAGAACTAAGGGCCAGTGTGTTCTTTCTACTTCTTCCTATATATTTTTTTTATTTTATTCCAACTTAATCTTGAAATACTAGATTTGTACTATAAAAGTATTGCAAACTATATCAAGTACATTTATTAAAGTCTAAATGAACAACAATCCTTTTACGGACAGGAACAATTTTGTGTAAATTTCATTAGCATCAGATTAAGTTTGCAATGGCAAGACTTCGTACATACTTTGGACATGTTATCAGGACGGACCAGTCCCTGGGGAAGGACATCATGCTTGGTAGAGTAGAGGATCAGTGACAAAGAGGAAGACCTTCAACGAGATGAATTGACACAGTGGCTGCAACAATGGCTCAAGCATAAAAACAACTGTGAGGATGGTGCAGGACCAGGCAGTGTTCCGTTCTATTGTATCTTGGGTCACTTTGAGTCGGAACTGACTTAACGGCACCTAACAACAACAACATAGTTTTTATTGAATTATATCACTAAAATCTGTCCATGTATTTTCAGTTATTTCAGTCACTCAGGAGAACATGAATACATGTTCTCATGTTAATGGCACCTACCATTAACAAGAAATTAAATCTTATAAATTAAATACACAAATACGTCTAAGCATAGAGTTATTTCAGTTAAGAGCCGTATCATCATTTTTTAGAATTTTCTATCTAATGAAATCCTTTTTGTGGTATAGTCTATTATGTTTTAACAAACAGACATTTAAAAACATCTGTTTGTGTGGGTGTATTCCAGAGGGTCTAACTGTAATTGCCAAAACTATGAATACTTTACATTCCTATGAGAATTTTTTTTTAATGTAGAACATTTTCATCCTTCCTTTTCAATCCTCCTGTTTATCTTTGCGAACAGAAAATGTTTGGAAGTACTTTTGAAATCCATATATAATTTTACTGTGAATAAAGAACAAATTTTGAGAGACTTTGTATCCAAGAAATGATTTGGAGTAAAAGATTGCCTTTTAAGCATTCATACTGTGTTTAAGACTCTCCATACGCTTTATTTATTCACTTCTAAAATTACTGTTTTCTGAATTTAAAGATTATTTGGGAGAGAATTGATGAGATAATGTCCGTGTGTTGTACATTCCTTCCCTACTGGGGGAAGGAAGAGGGAGATCAATTCCCACACCAAGTAAAATGCATCCCCCGCAAAAATGTCATCCTTCAATGTGTTTTAAACTGATTCTGTCTCTTGACACTCAAGTAAGAAAGCCACATGCAATGTGTGGCTATATGTTTCTGATTTCCAGACCAGAGATGGTTTGTTTCCTTGGAAATGGTGAGCATCAAGGAGAATAGACTCATTGAATCTGCTCGAAATTCACAGATATTTCATTCTTGCCAGGTGGAAAATCCTCTGAGCTCACTATGAAATTTAGGGACATATAAACTCCTTTCAATGCTTTAGGAACTATTTAAAATTCCTTGTGATGATAATGATCATGTTTTCTAACCGACTAGTTAGTTGTCAGTTCTCACCTAATTTCTTGGAATATGATTTCCCTACATGTACGGCCAATGTCAATTTCCACGGAGAGAGCACAGCCAGGGAGTGGAGCCTGGACCACAGCAGTGCTGCCTGGGATTGACGCTAATCATTTATCAGTTACGTCCTTGGACAAGTGTCTCTGTCTCAACTTCTGCAGCTATGAAATGAGGATAATTATGGTTCCTATCCCCGGCAAGTGATTTAGAGAATTTAATGAATTAATATATGAATGATTAAGAACAGGGCTGGAAACATAATAAATGCCATGTAAGAGTTCGCTGAAAAAATTATTATAGAAACTATTTAACATGAAAAGTATTTACTTGCCTCTGTTTTCATAGACGGTAACGTGTAGTAGTTAACACAGTTCATTTGGCTTTGGTCTTCAGTGAAAAGCACGCTACATGCCAGGATTTGTGTTTACTCATTTCTCAGATACTTATGGAGCACACTATGCATTGGATCCTGCGTGAAGTGACAAGGATGTCATTTTGAATAAAGTCAAGATCTCAGAGCTTAAGGAACTGATAGCTCAGAGGGGGACCTCACATATACAGGAGGATAATAGGTGATAGGTTCTTTAGGTAAGCATCTTTGCAAGGTGAAAGAAGTGGAGCATTGTTAATTAAGCATATGGTGACATGACCACAGCCAGTACTATGGAGCCAGTGCACCTTACTTTGAATCCTAGCCTCCTAGTTATGGTGTCCTGGTGGTGCAGTCGTTAAGAGCTATGGTTGCTAACCAAAACGTCGCCAGTTGAAATCCACCAGCCACTCCTTGGAAACCCTGTGGGCAGTTCTACTGTCCTATAGGGTCATTGTGAGTCAGAATCAACTGGATGGCAACGAGTTTGGTTTAGTTTTGCTCTTAATTACTAAACTTGTGAACCAACTCAATTACTTACCTTTAAGCCCCTGTTACCTCATTGCATAATGTGGAAGCTAAAAGTACTTATGTCATAGGGTTGTTGTGAATAATATCTTTTTTTTTTTACAATAATAACTAATATTGATAGAACTTTATGGGTCAAGCAATGTGAAGAAAACATTATATGGATCTTCAAGGTTCATTCGTAAAGGGCTTAGAATAATAGCTGACATATTAATAAATATTAAAAAAAATAGTTTGTTGTTGTTGTGTGCCTTCAAGTTGATTCTGACTCATAGTGACCCTGTAGGACAGAGTAGAACTGCCCCGTAGGGTCTCCTAGGCTGTAATCATTACTGAAGGAGCTCTCGTGGTGCTGTGGTTAAATGCTCAGCTGATAACGGAAAGGTCGGCAGTTCAAACCCACCAGCTGCTCAGCAGAAGTGACAATCTGCTTCGGTAAGGATTACAGCCTTGGAAACCTTACGAAACGGTTCTACTCTGTCCTATAGGGTTACTATGAGCAGGAATTGACTAATAGCAATGGATTTGGTTTTTTCTGGTAACCTTTAAGGGAGCAGATCACCGGGTCTTTTCTCCCGCGGAGCTGCCGGTGGGTTCAAACCAATAACCTTTCAGTTAGCAGCCTAGCACTTAAACCTTTGCACCACCAGAATTCCTTCCAAAAATACTTACCTGTTAATATTTGTGTTACTTTCTAAGCCATATCATAGATCTGCATCTGAATTGAAGAGATAATCCCTATCCAGTAATGCGTAGTTCCATGGGTAGACTTTCATTTCCAATAATGTTTTTAAAGAATCTGAGTCTATTACTGGATAAACCAAAACAAGAACAAGAAGCCTCTGTCAGTGGAGGTTTATGGATTTAGGGATCTGGGATGTTTATGTTACTTCAGTGAATGGGAATAAATGATTAATTCTGAGAGGTCAAAGAAATATCCAAAGATGCCTAACATAAACCGAACACCCAAAGTGCGAGAGGAGGGGTTAGTAGCGGGATTGAACACAGCCTGTTTCTGTCTCCTCAGCCAAAAGACAAATGAGGAGAAACCTGTGGCCTCAATGTCCATCAATGATACATTCTGCAGAAGGATAATGACTTCGACTGCTCCAAACCCATGTTCATTGTTACTTGGATAGCTTCAGGAAATCCAGTTACACAATTGTTTGGCTTCGTAGATTGATTTTACTGTAATGCTCAAAAGGTAAAGCAGAGAATGGTATGAGACACGGTCAGAACCTGTAGCGCTTGGGAAGCAAGAGTAAAAATACATATTTTATTTTAAATCTTATGATAAGCCAGTTGAAAGTTTTAAGCAAGAGAATACCATGATATATTTTATGTGGTTTTCAAGTTTCAGCTGACTCCCAGATAGTAGTACATAGGAGGAGGAAAGAGCTGGAGCAGAAAGACCATTTAGAAGGCTATTTTAATCTTCCAGACAAGAGACAGAAGTGTCTTGGATGAGGAAGGAATACCAGAATTCTATCAGAAGTGGAAATAATGTGAATGGGACATATTTCACCGAGACAGCTGACATATTTCATCCTAAGAACCGTAACCCAGGATTTGACGGTGTCAGGGAGTAAACAAAAACCAAAGAATCAATTTTAAAGAAAAAGTCTAGATTTTTAGTTTGAGCAACTAGTGCTTCCACTTACGAAGATTTGGAAATCTGGGGAAGGAAAGTATTTTGAAAGTATGAAAAATCAACAGGTATTTCAACTGTGTTAAACTTGAGATGCCTATTAGACATTTACATCGACATGTAACTAGGCAATTGGATAATGTTGTTTCAGGAGTTTGGGTTTAGAAACTTTACGTAGACATCTATTTGAGGAACTTGGGCTGGATATAGACTCTTCTCCATGAGAATGTTTGGAACTTGATATAAAAATTTCAGAGTCATTAGCATATATATGTTATTTAAAGTCATGGGATTGCATGGAAACACCTAACAATAGAACATATTTGTTGTTGTTGTTAGATGCTGTTGAGTCGGTTCCAACTCGTAATGACCCTGTGTACAACAGAATGCAACACTGTCCAGTCCTGCACCTTCTTCGCAATTGTTGCTGTGTTCGAGCTTATTGTTGCAGCCTGTGGGTCAATACATTTTGTTGAGGGTCTTCCTCTTTTTGGCTGACCCTCCACTTTACCAAGCATGATGTCCTTCTCCAGGATCTGGCTCCTCCTGATAACATGTCCAAAGCAAGTGAGACAAAATCTCACCACCCTCACTTCTAAGAAGCATGCTGGCTGTACTTCTTCCAAGATAGATTTAGAGGAGGGAAAAGAATGAGAGAGAGGTAGGATGAAGAACAAGAGCACGCAGTATTTTAAAGGTCAAGGTAAGAAAGGAGGATGTGGCCATTTGTGGTGAATGCTGCTGAGATGTTACTGAAGCAGACAGTGGAGGCAGTTGAATTTGATGCTGTGAACCTCTTTGGAGACCTTGATAAGTGCAGACTCAGGCAGGTGGCTAAAGTCTGCTTTTAGCAGTACTGAAACCAGAGAGGGATTATACACAGAAATTTCAAGATATTTTTGCTAGGAAAGGCACATCAAATCGGATCAAGGGTTTGGAAAAGTATATGAGGCATATGCTTAAATGCTTAAAATATTATTATTTTAAGGTTGGTGATTTGGGGTCATGTTTGAGGGCTGGTGAGATTAATCTAATGAAGAGATACAAATTACAGATGCAAAAGAGAAACTGCGTGATTGCAGAAGAAAATTCCTTGAGAAGGTAATATGGAATGAAATCTGTAGAACAAAAGAAAAGATTGTCCTGCAGTAGAAATAGAGGCATTTCATGCTTAATAATAATACAAGGGTGAAATGTACGATTTCAGAAGAAGGTAGGTTGGTGGTTTTGTGGTGGAGAAGAGAATGTATTTTTATCACTTATTTTAAAACAGTCTGTCATATTTGTGGAGCCCTGGTGGTGCTGTGGTTAAGAGGTTGGCTGCTAACCAAAAGGCCATCAGTTTGAATCCCCCAGCTGCTCCTTGGAAACCCTATGGGACAGTTCTGCTCTGTCCTATGAGGTCTCTGAGTCAGAATTGACTCGACGGCAACAGGCTTGGTTTTTTGGGTTTGTCTTATTTATATGACTATGTAGAGAAAAACAGGTTTGTCCTGTGCGTGCCCCAGACAGTATCTCTAGGTTATTTCTGCAGTGCTGATACTGGTCTCTCCTCTCCCAGTAGGCTTGCTGCCCTACCCAAGCTCAGTTCTCCAGATGCTGGCATTAGCATTAGTAGTCTCCTAAACAGAAAGCTTGAAATTATTATATCTTCTCTGCACTTATAAATTTTGCTCTCCTGTCCATCCACTGAAATGAGACAACAATAGGGTGGTGGAGTCCTGCTCCTGGAGCTCACACTCACAGTGCCTACAACTGCCTCTATGCCTCTCTGTAGGACGCCAGAATGTGGGGGCTGTGCAACTGGTGAAGCTTGGCCCATGAGTTCCTGAATCAAGTGATGCTTGCTGGAGTTTCATGCACAAAAATCTGTTGTGAACACTGTTGTCCTAGGGCGTGGCAAGGAGGTTAGACTGGGTTTACCCAAGGGCTGGATACATCCTCTAGGGTTGCAAGTAAGTTATAAGAATGGACGTTAAACAGGTGGTCATGTCGTCTGTCTGTGAGCCACAATTATCCTTTTTTTTTTTTCTTTCAATAACCACTTTTATTTTTGTGGTTTAAATGAAGTTTACATTTCAAGTTAGTCTCCCATACAAAAATTTATACATACATTGTTATGTGACCCTAATTGCTCTCCCCATACTGCAATAGCACACTCCTCCTTTTCACCCGATTCCCTGTGTCCATTCAACCAGCTCCTAACCTTCTCTGCCTTCCCATCTCACCTCTAGACAGAAGCTGCCTGTTTAGTCTCTTGTATCTACTTGAGCTAAGAGACACACTCCTCACGAGTATCACTTTATGTCCCATAGTCCAGCCCAATCCCTGTCTGAAGAGTTGGCCTCAGAAATTGTTCTAGTTCTGGGCTGATAGAGAATACAGGAGCCATGCTTTCTGGGGTTCCTCCAGTCTCAGTCAGACCGTTGAGTCTGGTCTTCTTAATGGAATTTGAGTTCTGCACCCCACCTTTCTACTGCTCCATCAGGGACTCTCCGTGAGCCACAACTATTCTTGAGCTAAAAGGGGCAGACATCTCCCTTGGGGACGATGTCAATCACTGGGAATACCAAATGTATTACATGTGGATGGATCACCTATATCCATGATGTCCACAGGATCTATAGGACATGAAAGTCTATGATAAGACAGCTTACTTGGAAGGCAGGTGGCAAGGTTGCTACATTATTTGCTACAGGGCCACAAAGCTCCTGAGTGGATACATCATTCAAAAATCCTGGAATACAAGGGAAAGTACGAGTGATAAGACTACCAAAATTTCTGTCATTTGTCTTTTTCTCTCAAATGTCAAATTCCTTCTGAGACCTAAGAACAAGGATGAAAAGGAAATTACAGTCCTTTCTAACGCACTGTGAGACTCTGGAATCTTTGGAAAGAGACGTGGGCTACTTCCCACAGGAATACCTAAGGGGAAGAAGAATCTCTGAATAAAGTAGATACATCTATGCATTTGAGAAAAAGCAAGGGGATGGAGGCAGGGAGTTAATCCAAGATCTCCTATTGCAGAATTAACTGTCTGAATTTGGTAATCAGGACAGACAGTAATGCTTACCTTATTCTTGAATAATGCCAATCCCACACAACTTTTAGAAAAGCTCCTGAGAAATGTGATGAGACCCTAGATCCAAAAGAAAATGCCTTTACTGAAGCTACTCAGAGACAATCTGATAGTCACGGTTACACAAAAATTATAAATTGTATAAAAAAAGGCAGAAAATGGAGTTCACTACACCCCTGAGTCCCTGCCCACAAGGAATATCAGAGACAGGAGAAAAGAGAAAGAAGAGAGGAGCAAGAGAAGGGAAGCTTAGTGAGATAAATTCCCACACAGGCTTCCTCTTGTGGCAGAAACTGGCTAAGTCCTCTGACCCAGACTTCTGATAGGTCCAGTTATTCATAAGTCAGAATAAGATTTTTCATAGGGGCCAAGAGAAACAGGGTCCCATGGATAGGTCAACATTTGGTGCATGAGTTCCTGCACCCAGGGATGCTTGATGGTGTTCACCCTTAGCAGTGTGCCCAACAAACTAACTGAAAAACATTTCATTCAAATGTGTAATCCATAAATACTTTCATATATCCTAATCTCACTAATGATATTAATACCATACTGATTGATTCGTTCTTTACAGAGACACACGTCTAAAAGTATCCGTGTTTTGAAAGAGAACAAGAGCAGTAGTTGAAGATGCATGAACTGGTCTCAGTATGCCATGAACTCACTGTTCAGACTTGGACAAGCCCTTGGGCCTCAGGCTCAGACACCAGACTGAACCACACCAGGGCTTCACCATTCCTGGCGGGAGCATAAAGGTGCTCAAGGTAGGCACCAGCATCAGCGTTCTTTCTCAGTGAGGTGTGTTTGCAGGTTTTGTTAGCTTTAATTCATTTTTCATTAATGTAAGTTTCCCAGCAGTTTATACTCTTCATAATCAGGGAAATAAGTTCATATTGTGTTTGTAAATAAGTTGCAAACCTGTGATATCATATTGCTACTTGTCTTCATGAACATCAGTGAAGCGATTGTTTCCATCTTTAGTTGCAATAGTAAACGTGGACTCCTCCCTGGTCTAAAACACAAGAGTGTCTCACCAAGAGAAAAGAGTGCAGGTGGAATGCACTCTCATTGCACTGGCTTTGGGTAACTAACTGAATAAATATGTTTATACATCAGTAGTGAAATAGGAAAAAATGGAAGGAGCCCTGGTGGCGCAGTGGTTAAAGTGTTCGGCTGCTAACTGAAAGGTCGGCAGTTGGAAACCACCAGCTGCTCCAGGGGAGAAAGACGTGGCAATCAAGTTCCCTAAAGATGTACAGCCCTGGAAACCCTGTGGGGCAGTTCTACTCTGTCTCGTAGGGTTGCTATGAGTCGGAATCTACTTGACCACAGTGGGTTTGGTTTGGTTTTAGTGAAAGTCATGAAAATAGATATCTAAGGATAAATGTGTACCATGTTTTTAAAGAGGATTTAATTTCAGCTCTGGCATAATGCACGTCTACCATTAAATTTAACTGGTATATATTAAAAACTAAATTTTACATATTCATATTTTTCTCTGTATATTACCAGTGTATTTTTGGTGATACATTTAAGAAAAATGTATTTGAATCAAATAATATTTAAGCTAATGGAAAGTTTAAGTTTTATTAGAAATTATATTTGGCCACTTAGAATATAATTATCTAGGGATACCTATCAGAAGTTGATATTGTTTCAGTATTTCCCTGAGCCTCATTTTTTACATCAGCAGCATGAAAAAAACTGTATTAAAAGATCCCCATGACCTTTTTACTATGATAGCACTCTACAGTTACGCGCATCTTTCTCTTTCCCTCCCTCTCTGTCCATGCATATTTTATTCATGTTTATATAAACAGTAATTATATCAAATGAAAAACAAAGAAAATAATTCAAACTAAAACATGTTCCATGCATTAGGAAATAAGAACACACAGAGATAATTTTTTTTAGCAGAAGGCAAAAACTATGTTTCCATAAATATCAATGATTTGAATAGAATACAGCACACCTGTAAAGAAAAAGCATTGTTCCTTATGTAAGGGATCATCCAATTTTTTTGTCTGTAATACTTGCCTCTATTTGAGACATCAAATGAAATTATAAAAGAAATGAAGAAAAAAACTTACTTTCACATTTTAAGTGTTTGATATTTAAGCAAGAATATATTCAGTGGCAGATGTAATTAGAAATTATCTTAAAAGTAAGGTCATGTCATTCTAGAATTTTATAGAGTAAAAGTAGCATTCAGCTTGGTAAAATGATAACGTTTCCATTGGCTAGTCCATCTGTAAAACTACTTTTGGCATGTGTTTTATATTCTCCTTCAAACAAGAGTTAATATAATGATTTTATTAAGGGGTATTATTTTGTATCAATGATACAAAGAAATCTTCATCTATAATGTTGGTAAAATATTTAGTTTCATTAATTATTTCAATGTGTTAACAAATCAAACATACTTAGAAAAATACGGAAGAGTAGAAAAATCAGAAAAGTAAAATAATGTTTTAAGTATTTTTATCATGGTGATCATAATAATAGTGTCTTTATATTCCCCATTAATATAATAAAAGCCAGATTATTAATGACACTGTATGATTTCAACAATCATTCTATTATCTCAAGCCTAATTTTAATATGTATTTCTATCAAAATATCTTTTTCTTGAATGATAGGTTGATTTGTATTAAATTTTTAAACAAGACGGTTATAACAATTTTTATTACAAGATAGATTTTATACAATCAAATTTTACTGTAGCCAGGAGCCAGCTGCTGGCTAGAATTGAGGATACTATCTGTATATAAGTATCAGAACAAACCTAACTGGATAGCTATGGTTTAAATAGAAAATTTACCTCCATTAACACCATGTGCTAAGCAAATCACGGATCCATCCGTGGGATATAATGCTTACAAACACGACTTTTCCGCTTTCTGATGGTGATTTATTAGGCTTTTTAAGTCTCCTCGTAACATTGTCACTATAAAATGATCATTTTGGTCTATACTCCAGTTAATGCTTTCAAAATGATGCAACTTATTATGAGAAAGGAAAAACAAGAGCAAGTTTATCACCTCTATTTATTTTCTAATTCTTATTATTTTTAAAGTCAAAGGTCTTAATCATACATTTTTTAAAAAACCATAATCTTCAAATCTGAAAAGATTATGCTTAGACAGGCTCTCTTGTACACAGCTTGGGAAAGGGTACACTTGTTTAATTTTTCAGAATATTTTTCTCTCAAGGTGTATCAATACCTGAAATATTTCTACACTTGTAGCGCATAATTTCAATTATGAAGTTTTATGCTAAAAATATATTTTTAAAATAAAGGAAACCAGAGGTAACATAAGGGTCAAAAATAAAAAAGGAGGGAGGAAAAGAAAAACTAAAAATATCTATTCGTGGAATGACATACAGTGTAAAGCTAAGAAACAATATATAATTTATTTAGACAATTATCATAATAGTAAAAAAAAAACTGACGGGAAAGAAATTGTAAGAAAATGTGACAAAATGATTAACAGTTATTATCTATAACTTTAATTTTCTTACTCGTACAATTGTATAGCTTTGTTTCATTATTATTTATTAATTAATATTTATAATTCAAGGGTTTTTCGCATTTCTTCATACAAGATAAAATATTTACTATTTTTACACAATCTAATTACATTTTCTAATGGTTCTGTTGTACATAGGGTCACTATGAGTTGGAACTGACGGAACGGCACCTAACAACAACAGCGACAATTGAAGGCTAAATTTTGTTTACCTCTGTTGACTCCAAACAACATTTTCATTATTATTTCATGTTCTTCTATTTAACAAATGCATATTCTAGTTAAAGTCAAAGCTATTTCTGATTTTCTGTTTCTTACCACAATTTAACTTACCAGAATTGATGTTACCACACTCCTATATTCAAGAAATCCAAAGACATATTGCTTCGGGCAAATCTGCTGCAAAAGACTTCTTTAAAATATTGAAAAGCTAAGATGTCACCTTGAAGACTAAGATGTGCCTGACCCAGGCCATGGTGTTTTCAATTGCCTCGTATACATGCGAAAGCTGGACAAAGAATAGGGAAGACCAAAGGAGAATTGATGCCTTTGAATTGTGGTGTTGGCAAAGAATATTGAATACACCATGGACTGCAAAAACAATGAACAAATCTGTCTTGGAAGAAGTACAACCAGAATTTTCCTTAGAAGCAAGGATGGTGAGACAATGTCTCACATACTTTGGACATGTTATCAGGAGGGATCAGTCCCTGGAGAAGGACATTATGCTTGTAAAGTAGAGGGTCAGCGATGAAGAGGAAGACTTTCAACGAGATGGATTGACCCAGTGGCTGCTACAACGGGCCCAAACAACAATGAACATGAGGATGGCCCAGGACCAGACCGTGTTTGGTTCTGTTGTACACAAGGTGGCTGTGAGTCAGAACCGACTTGGTGGCACCTAACAACAACAATGTAACATTCAACCAGTAGAGAAGAATACAGACTTTTTAGAATACTCTGTAAGTTTTTATTGAAAGGACACAAGTGCAGTAATTAATATTTTTACATCTAAGGAAATCAGATGTACATACTTATAATAAATATTATATCCTTTGTAAGCTCCCTGAAAAAAAGAACTTTTCATAAATAACAAACTTTCATGATTCAATATTCCTAGTTTTGTCATCTTCAAACTTTGTTATATCAAAACCAGTTTATAAATAAATATATAAATAAAAATAAAGTAGTAAATAAAAAAGCAGATTTCTGAGATTCCAAACTGAATTACTTAATCTCTGAAGTTCTATCAGCAATTTTAACAACAGTCCAGGAGATTCTAAACATAAATTGTCTGTTGAGCACCTTTTGAGCATAGATGACACCGTATAAAATGCCTAGGAAGAGCCTTCTTGCAAATCAACACCTCAGCCAGTATTTCTCCGATTGATAGTTCCAGTTTCCCCACCCTTTTTCAGTCACCGTTATTATTAAACATTCCCCTCACCCATTCTCTGACTCAGCTTAGTCAAATCACTAGTTCTCTACATCCTTTTTTTTTTTTTTTTAATTGCAAGCGTAACATTTTATTTTATGTCCCATGTTTAAAAAATTCAGTTCACAGTCATCAAACTCTGATAATTGTCCCTGTGGTTAAAAATCATTCTTCTGAGAAACCTCAACCAAACCATCAATAACCATGTATAAATTTAAAAAGAACAAGTGAAATCATTCTGTTTTCTAGGTAAAAATATTTTATGCAATTTCAATTTAAATTGCTCTTATATGAGACGGGAATTTTCCCTTTTATTGATATAATATATGTTACATTACTGGGAAAATAACAAGTATAATTCACTTTTAATAATAAACATATAAAGATTGTCTCCAAAATTTTTTTGAGCAGTCATTCTGAACGTGAATGAATTGTTATGATTCTTCTTTTCTATTCTTTGATTCTGCTTAATAATAAATGCAGTTTTCTGTCTTTGTGATAAGTATCCTATCTTTTATACACATTTTGAAAAGAACTTTTAATAAATACCAAATTTTCATGATTCAATATTCATATTGCAACTATTTAAACATTTTGAAGCATTAATCTCACAATAAAATGAAGAAATCTTGGCAGCTGATTTTGTTCAAGGTTGTGTATCTTTTATTTGACACTGTCCTGTAAGAAACTGAAATATCAAATATGGGATGTAGAAGTACAAATTCAAGATGCTGGCTCATCTTGAAGAAACTGACAACCTAGTGTAAAAAGGCAAATACAGAAGTGGTATATGTTTTGTTTTATGTATTTCCACAAATATAACCTTGTAAATATTATGCATATTTATTCATAACTTGGAAAAGGGTATGTTATTTAGGTTGGATCCTGGGGGTGAGAGAATCTTTCTTCTAGAGAGAGAGACAGGGGTTTCTGGAAGTAGATTTTATACAGGCTTTTGGAGGCTGAAAATATGAAAAGTAAATGACTCCAAAAGTAGTATCTTAGGAAAATGACATGAAATGAGAAAATATCAATGAAGTCTTAACAATGCTGAATAGAAGTCAGTGGAAATTTTGAGCAATAAAGGCAACATTTTTGGAGGAGGAATGGAAACTTGTGGTAGAGTCGTAGTGAGGTGAAATCACCAAGGGAGAGTCATTTTGCAAGACTGGAGCGTTTTCATCAGCTGAATGCAAACAAATAGTGGGAAGGCCTTGTAAAGGAGGTAGACATGTGAGTGTGTCAGAGTATATTGAAGTTATAATGTCAGACCAGCACTGCCCAGCCTGGAAACTTCTTGATAAATGATGCTTACCAGAGATTCAAGCATGAAACGATTATGAGCTCGGCTACGAACCAAAAGATCGGCAGTTCAAATCCACCAGCCACTCTTTGGAAACCCAATGGGGCAGTTCTACTCTCTCCTATAGGGTCACTATGAGTCAGAATTGGCTCAATGACAGCAGGTTTTATTTGGTTTTGGTTTGGTGGTCAAATAAGTTTGGGGAATCCTGGAATAAATAGAATCTCTGGTATCTCCTGAATGTATCACTTCTCTTCATCTCCCCGCCCCTGATTACTTTAGGCCCTCATCACCTTTTGCCTAACTTAATACAATCCCCTTCTAATGGAAATTCCCCATTTTCAGAAATTCCAAAAGGAAAATTCCATTTTCTTCTTCAAAATCAGTTCCCTTTATTGCAATCAGAGTTGCCTATGCTACTTTACTATCTTTAAAATATGGACAAACATTGTATACTAGTGAATGATTATCTAATGTTCTCTTTACCTAAACCTATTTATCAAAGCAAAAATTTGGCTCCCCAAAGTAAATGATCCAGTGTGGTAATGGGAACCTCTAGAGAACAGGACCACTCTTGAGATATGAAGAATCTACTCTGAAGGGGCAGATACATGGAGACTATCTACTCATGTACTTAGAATAAGTGGAGAAAATGTTACTATGTTTGTTGGAACTAGAGAGAACGGTTGGAGAGAGAGTTATCTTTCTTTGATAAAATCCCAAAGATCACTATATAACACCTTTGAGAATATTAGTAATAAAGTCAGCTAAGTTTCATTGATAAATACATAGTGCCAGACATGAGACTGATTACGTTTTTGTGTTAATTCATTTAATACTCACAATAATACCATGAAGTAGGTGTCACTAAAGTCTCATTCAACCAATCAGAAAACTGAGGCACAAAGAGTCTAAGAGCTTCTCCTAAGGACACCTATCAAGCAAGTATGGAAACAGATATGAACTGAAGAAGTCAGATTTCAGATTTCAGAATCCTAGACAACACCTCCCAATAGGTCTGTACATACAGATTAAACCCAATTTGTAGCGTTTCATCCTGTCAAAGAGTGCCTTCCTTCCCACAAGCCCACAGCCATCCCTAACAACTCCAAATAGGGAACCAGAGTGCACAACAGAGGAAGCAAGTGACTCACCTCCACTTCTGTCAACTCCAGTACATAACGCAATGGAGTCTGGCTTGAAGCTGAATCACAAGTATCTTCTTATTGAAAGCCTGAAAAACCATCTCAGCACGTTCTGGGCATAAAAATCAGAGAATTTTCAGCCTATGATATTTGAGGATAGAGGCCTGGGAACGAAGGAAACCCACTCAAGTTCCTTCGAGTCCATCAAACCCACCCATGAATCTTTCACCTGATATTCTATGTAACTTACATAAAATTACCAGTATTTAAAGGGATTCTTGAGGTGTCCAGCTACTTGAGTGAAAAACAGATTATGTTTATTTATAATGAATATTATGGCAAATATTTACATGAAAGTGAGCTTTTCACTTCAAGAAAAATAACTGTCAGTATGCTTGACCAATGATAAACTTAGAGATAAGAAGAGAAACTAGAATTTGGAAAACTTGTCTTCATTACCATAAGCTCAATGTCTTATCAGTACTTAAGACTTCTGATGAGATCAGTGTTGACAGTAACAAACATTAAATCGTGTCAACATTTGCCAAGATTTGCGTGACTAAGGAATCAATATATCCCAAATTAGCAACGTATGTTGTTGCTACGTGTCCTCCGGTCGGTTCTATCTCATAGCCACACTATGTACAATAGAACAAACACTGCCCAGTCTTGCACCATCCTCATATTCTTGTTATGTTTGAGCCCGTTGTTGCAGCCACTGTGTCAATCCATTTCATTGAGGATCTTGCTCTTTTTCGCTGACCCTCCACTTTACCAAGCATGATGTCCTTCTCCAGGGACTGGTCCCTCCTGATAAGATGTCCAAAGTACATGAGATGAAGTTTCACCATCCTCGCTTCTAGGGAGCATTCTGGCTGTACGTCTTCCAAGATAGATTTGCTCGTTCTTCTGGCAGTCCATGGTATATTCAATACTCTTCACCAACACGATAATTCAAATTCATCAATTCTTCTTCAGTCTTCCTTATTCCTTGTCCAGCTTTTGCATGCATATGAGTCAATTCAAAAAGCTTGGGTCAGGAGCACCTTAGTCCTCAAAGTGACATCTTTGCTTTTTAACACTTTGAAGAGGTCTTTTGCAGCAAATTTGCCCAATGCAATATGTTGTTTGATTCTTGACTGCTGCATCCATGGATGTTGATTATGGATCCAAGTAAATGAAATCCTTGACAACTTCAATATTTTCTCCATTTATCATGATGTGGTTTATTGGTCCAGTCGTGAGGATTTTTGTTTTCTTTATATTGAGGCGCGATCCATACTGCTTACAAAGGTGTAGTGTTTGATCTTCATCTGTAAGTGCTTTAAGTAATCTTGACTTTCAGCAGGCAAGGCTGTGTCATCTGTATATTGCAGGTTGTTAATGAGTCTTCCTCCAATGTTGATGCAGTGTTCTTCTTCATAAAGTCCAGCTTCTCTGATTATTTGTTCAGCATACAGATTGAATAAGTATGGTGAAAGGTTGCAACCCTGATTCACACCTTTCCTAATTTTAGATCATGCAGTATCCCCTTGTTCTGTTTGAACAACTGCCTCTTGGTCTATGTATAGGTTTTGCATGAGCACAGTTAAGTGCTCGGAATTCCCATTCCTCACAATGTTATCCATAGTTTGTTATGACCCTCACACTTGAGTGACTTTGCATAGTCAATAAAACATGAGTAAACATCTTTCTGAAATTCTCTGCTTTCAGCCAAGATTCATCTGACATCAGCAATGCCATCCCTGGTTCTACATCCTCTTCTGAATCTGACTTGAATTTCTGGCAGTTCTCTGTCGATGTATTATTGCAACTGCTTTTCAATTATCTTCAGCAAAATTTTACTTGCCTGTGATAGTGATGATATTTTTCAATAATTTCCACATTCAGTTGGATCATCTTTCTGTGGAATGGGCATGAATATGGATCTCTTACAGTCCATTGGCCAAGTAGCTATCTTCCAAATTTCTTGGCAGAGAGTAGTAAGCACTCCCAGCATTGCATTCGTTTGTTGAAGCATCTCAAACTATAGCCCATCAATTCCTGCAGCCTTGTTTTTTGCCAACACGTTCCATGCACTTTGGACTTCTTCCTTCAGTATCATCAATTCTTGATCATATGTTACCTTCTGAAATGGTTGAATGTCGACCAATTCTTTCTGACATAGTGACTTTGTATATTCCTTTCATCTTCTTTTGATATTTCCTGCATTGCTCAATTTCTTGCCCAAAGAATCCTTCAATATTGCAACTGAAAGCTTGAACTTTTTTTTCTTTCAATTTTTTTCAGCTTGAGAAATGCTGAATGTATTCTTTGCTTTTGGTTTTCTAACTCTAGGCCTTTCCACCACTCATCTGTCAGTTTGTTGTGCTGTGGTGGCTTGTGTGTTGCTGTGATGCTGGAAGCTATGTCATTGGTATTTCAAAGGAAGGCATAGTGTTTCAAAATTATTCATGAGTAAAAGATCCGTTCAAAGTAAAAGACATACTAATGCATATTAACATAAAGTAGTATGAAACATTTATTAACATGGTTTTATTTTCCATGTTGCCTCTGATCTTTAAGAAACCTTCAATTGTCAATCAAGTTTTGATGTAGTATCAAAGAATAACTTCCACTGTCTGAAATGACCATTAAAATATCTCTCCCTCTTTTAGCCGCGTATCTGTGTTAAGCTGGATTTTCTTCATACATTTCAATCAAAATGGCATATTGCTACAGATTAAATGCAGAAGCAGAAATGAGAATCTAGCTAGCTTCAATTAACTCCAGCATCAAAGAGATTTGCAAAAATGTAATAGAATGTCATTCTTCTCACTATTTTCTTAAATATGGTTCTTTTCCATGAAATCATTTTATTGATAATATCACCTAATGGAATGATTATTATTTTTAATTAATTGATAACAAATATTTTTAAATTTTCTTAGCTATAATTTCTCATGAGGTAAACATCTCTGGATTTCGCAGTAACTTTTAATATTGAAAACGTGTCCTGAGACCCAAAAAGGGAGGAAGAGTTTTCCGAAGTTCATAACAGAGGACTCAGTTGTATCTACATTCTTCATCAGAGAATTTTCTCCTCTGAGCACCAGTGATGATTCTGTGAACTTAGCAAACAACCTTGGGATGTACAGACAGAATTTCTAAGAGAGAGGGAGAGAGGAAGAATGATTTCTGTAGCCCATATTGACCAAACTAATCCTGCAGAGAAATGGCTTGCCATCCGATCACGCTCACATTCAAAATCCATCTATTGGATAATGTTTCCATACTTTGCTACTCCACAGTTTGTTTCATTATGAAAAAATTCCACACTGAATTTTATTATGAAAAAAAAACTGTTTCCTTTTTTTTTCATAATGGAATTAGTCCCATCATCTGTCACAGATCTTCAGATAACTTGTTCCTGCTACAGACTTTCTTCCTTATCACTGACAGTTGAGCTGAGATGTCTCTGCAGGTTCTTTCCCAGCCTGGTATGTAATTTTCACATACGTTTGCTAGCCAAAATATTTAATATGTTTAAGGGATTCTTTATCTTTTCCCATCTATTTTGAACTGGTTTAATTATTGCCTTTTTTTTTTATCATATTTATTCTATGATTTCTCATAGACTTTTTAAAACCACTTGAAAAATAAATTTTAACAATTTAAAATCTATTTTGTCCAGGAACGTAAAGGGACTTTAGCAACTGTCTAATCTGAGCTCTTTTATTGTTGAAATGAGACGATGAGAGAGAGAAGAAGTTGTGTGATTTGCATCGTATGATGAAGCAACGATAAAGTTTTGTTTCAAGCCAGTTGTCCCTCAGTGCTCTCCCTCAGAGCCCCAGCTCATCATCCAGAGAGAGCTTTCTTCATGTCACTCTTGTAGGGGCGCTTTAGTGTTAAAGTTATATTCTCACTTCACTTCAGCTCAGTGCCATGTTCTTCCTCAAATTGTGGAATAGACTTAATAGTTACTATGTGCCCTGCCAGGAGAATGGTTAGTGAAATGAATAGATTACTATGTAGGCATCATGACGTCGTGATGTGCTATCGTTTATGCATTCCCAGAATCTTCAAAACCTAAGTGGATCAGGCTACGGAATCAAATGTCTACTCAAGACTATGTATACAAATTTTTTTCTCCAAGGGTCTTTTTGCCACTGAAGACAGATTCACAATGTCTTTATTTTACAATAGTATAAAAATGATCTTAGCCACAAGTAAAGGAGAAGCAGATACCAGAATGACATCTGAATCAATAATAACATCTCCTTACCACCAACAACCCTCAAAAAGGCAGCAGATGTTTGACTAGAAAGTCTGCATTAAAAAAAAAAAAAACAACTTGTGACCAAGCCAGGGTTGCTGGTGCTGGGAAAAGCTCTCCAACAACATCTTATCCTCACAAGTAGGAATGTGAGAGAAAGCAGGGGAAGAGAACCTATACAGATAACTAAGTGTGGAAAAGAATGAATGGAAGAGGCAAAGGTGACCACAAGGGAAAGTGGAAATAAGTACAGAGTATAGAATTGACAGAAGAGTTATATAAGGTCTCTGAAAAAAACTGAACATCTGAAGCTACCAAATTTTGATGGACAAAATTAGCAAAAAAAAAAAAAAAAAAAGTGATCACCAAGACCAATTACAAGTGGTGGGGAAGAATGTTTGTTGTTGCTACACTTGTAACTGTAGGATGATTTTATGGATAATGGGATAGCAAAGAGAGTTGAGTTAACTCTATTCATCATTCTCTCTCCTGAGCCATCTACGAGGGTAAGTCAAAAAGTATTGCTACAAAATCATAGAAAGCTTTATTAAACAAAAATATCAAAATGTGAAGCTATTGTTTCTCAATATATCTTCCATCTACGTCTACACAATTCTGAAGGCACTGTTTCTATCTCTATAACCTTTCCCCGAAGAATTCTGCATTCTTTGATTAACACCACTCAAAACGGCAGTTTTGGCATTCTTGAGGGACTCAAATCATTTTCCTTTTAAATGTTTTTTGAGTTTTGGGAACAGAAGGAAGTCTGAAGGGGCAAGATCAGGGCTGTAGGGTGGGTGGGGTAAGGTTTCCCGATGAAATTCTCGTAGGACAGCCCTTGCTACCCTCGAAGAATGAGCAGATGCATTGTAGTGATGGAAAAAAGAATTCCTTGATTCATCTTTCCTGGCCTTTTTGTCACCAATGCAGATTTCAATTTTCTTAAAACTTCTTCATAATAAGCCCCTGTGATCATCCTGTGTCCTTTGAGAAAATCGATCAAGGTTATCCCTTTGAAATCCATAAAAACAGTCGCCATAACCTTCTGAGCGGTGACCTTTCAGAACTTTCATCTACCCAATTATAAAACAGTATTATTAAAAACAATCTCTCAGAACTTTTGTAAGGATTAAATGAGATAATGTATACATTATGCACATTATGGCGTTGCTAAAGAGTATTGACTATACCATGGACTGCCAGACGAACAAACAAATCTGTCTTGGAAGAAGTACAACCAGAATGTTCCTTAGAAGTGAGGATGGCAAGACTTCATCTTATGTACTTTGAATGTGTTGTCAGGAGGGACCAGTCCCTGGAGAAGGACTTGATGCTTGGTAAAGCAGAGGGTCAATGAAAAAGAGGAAAACTCTCAATGAGATGGATTGGCACAGTGTCTGCAACAAAGGGGTCAAACATAGCAAGGATTATGAGGATGGCACAGGACCGGGCAGTGTTTCATTCTGTTGTAACCTGGGTTGCTATGAGTCAAAACCTACTCTATTACCACACCTAACAACAACACACATAATGTTAGACACAGCCTCTGAAACACAGCTGTGGTTGTTGTGGGTGATCGAGTTGATTCTGACTCATAGAGACCCTATATGACAGGGTAGAACTGCCCCATAGGGTTTTCTAGGCTGTAGACTTTAAGAAAGTAGGTTGCCAGGTCTTTTCTCTTGCGGTGTGACTGGTGGGTTCGAATTGCAGACCATTCTTTTAGCTGAACACTTACCACTGGGCAACCTCAGGGCTCCCTGAAGCACAGCTAAAGGTCAATAAATGGAAGCTACTCTTTTATCATGCATCTGTCACATAGAGTCAAAGAAACTAACTTCTCAGTGTTTTTGTTAAGATTTCATGTCCTTATGTGTTATCTGTCCTAGACTAGAAGCTCCACCGAAACCTGTCCACCATGGGTGATGCTGCTGGTATTTGGAATACCAGTGACATCGCTTCCAGCATCACAGCGACATGCAGGCTACCACAGTGTGACCAACTGACAGAGAGGTGGTAGATATTAGCTGGCATGTATTAGTATCCTTGAGGTTGTCGCTTTTAGAGCAGCCTAATGAGAAGCATAAAGAAAAGACCCCCCTTTTGGTATCAGTACATCTGCCAGTGACAAAGGGGGAAGGGGGAAAGGAAGAGATTCCAAAACAGAAAGAGTTAATAAAAGCTGCATATGTAACAGCCCTGTGGGGATGGAAGGAAGGAGAACGAGCTCATGCCACAAGAGAATCCATGTGGTGGGGCCTGAGCAGAAATCAAATCCAAAATGATTCAATGTGATTGTTAAAATATTTTACACATTGACTACTAGCTGATGTCTGCATATTTTGACTACGATCTACTTACCTACAAACTTCTTTTCTCCAACATGACACTAAGTTTCAGAGTAAAATTAAGGCTAGGCCTAACTGACATGCTAGAAATTGTCCCCAATTTTCCTTCTAGCATTGTGAATATGTTTTTCATTAATGAGCCACAGGCTCAAACCACCTATGCAAATTATGCACTAGGTCGAGCCCAGCTTAATTCTAAGCATGCTAAGCGATGTAAACTGGCTTTGGCGGACGCATTGAATTAAATGTATAGATTTATATTTTAGATGGATGAACTGACAATGCCATGCAGCTCAAACAGTCTGTCCACTTTTATCATAATTTTATCATAGTTCTGTTCCTTGACTTGCCTTTTCCTGATGTAAAAATGTCTGCTTCTTAAGCTCGTTTATTGATTTTCTTTGATGGCCATTTTGGTCAATGCATTCCATATGCTTATTCCACACTGGTTGAAAATGTCATGTTTAAATTCTTTACATATTTTGAATCATCTATGTTTTTGTACCATGGATCGTCAGTTTTATAGCCATCTTAAAAAAAAATAAAAAAACCACAATTTTTTTTCTTGAAATAAATGCCTTTTTCTCAATATAATCTGATATTTCCCAAAGCAATGCAACCAAAGAAAAGCATTTTTTCTGGTAAAGTCTGTAAAGACCTTTTGTTACTAACGTTCCTAGGAGCATACTCAGGAATTGCTGGTTGAAGTTGTTGTAAGAAGAGGTGGGGGTTGTTGAAGCAGATCAGGTTCGGAGAAGAAGGGAAGAAAAAAAATAAGTCTAAGTCTATGCATAGGTACAGGGCAGCAGAGGGCAACGGTTTGAATTTGTGTCACTTACATGACGAAGTTCTTTAATAGCACACTTAATCTCACCCTATGCCATAAGAAAAGGGCCTGGTGCTTCAACGGTAGAGTTCTTACCCTCCACGCAGGAGACACAGGTTCCATTCCTGGCCAATGTACTTCTTGAGCAGCCACCACTCATCAGTCAGTGGAGGCTCCTGTGTTGCTGTGATGATAACCAGGTTTCAGTGGAGCTTCCAGACTAAGATAGACTAGGAAGAAAGGCCTGATGATCTTTTCTGAAAAATCAGCAAATGAAAACCCTGTGGATCATGGTGGTTCCATCTGCAACCAGTCGTGAGAATGGCACAGGACCAGGCAACATTTATTTCTGTTTAGCATATGGTCACCATGAGTCATGCGTCAGGAGCTGACTCAAGGTGAGCTAACAGTAAAAACCTACCACATAAATAGAATATCAAAATGAGGTGGTGCCGGTCGATACTTTACTACTGACTCAAATGAGAATAAATTTTTAGGTAGATTTTTTTTTCTCTTTTTACAATAAAAACAAAAGAGAATTTTTATTTGGAATATTTGTTTTGACATTTTCTATTACTAACACCAATGTGGCTATAATTTTAATTTATTTTTTTAAACTAAAAATCAAGTAGGACCTTCACACTATCCGTCAGCCTACCTTATAAATGATTTTTAAGAGAAAGTCACATTTAACATAAATAAATCCTAACAAGTTGGAAAATTTCTGTACTTAAAATGAATTGAAATTACTGATAAAATCCCAGGTAAGTTATTTAAATCTCTTAAAGACACCAGGTGTTTCATTACGGTTAGTTTTTAGAGATAATTACTGTTTGGATAATTGAGAAAAGTGATGATAACCTATTTAGTATACATATTTTTACTCTTTTAAAAATAAAGTCAAAATATGATTGCGTAGTTAGACAAAATTGTATCTGCTAACTTCACTTCCTATTTGTAATCCACGAAGTAAAACATTTAAACACACGTTGAAATAAACAAAGCTTCTGATTTCCACTCTCTACTCTCTTTCTCGTACAGAATTACCCCCTTCTTGTTTTCACTGGTTCCCATTTTCACAACTGAAGATCCCACTGACTGCTTTCATTTGTTTCAATCTGTCTGTGTATTTCAGGTTATACTCAAAAGGTCTCACAATCTTAAATCTAAATAACGAGCACTCTTACTTTTCCCTAGTACACTTGGTCATAACTTCCCTCAAATCGGCCAGTTTTTTACGTATGACTCTTTTCTCAAAGACTTTTGGTTTATAAGTTACAGAGACCTGTATGTCTCTTCTTTATCACTCACTTCTCTTAGGTAAGTGGTACTCAGTGGGGGGTGGGGGGCGCGAGGGGGGAGTTCTGCCCCCCAGGGGACTTTTGACAGTGTCTGGAGACATTTTTTTTTTTTTTTTGAAATCGAGAGACATGCAATGCACGAGATCGGATGCTACTGCCTACGAGTGGAAGCATACACTGTTACATGGTAAACTTTTTTTTTTTTAATTGTACTTGAGGTGAAGGCTTACAGAGCAAATACTTTCTCATGAAACAGTAGTACACGTATTGTTTTATGACATTGGTTAACAACCCCACAACATGTCAACCCTCTCCCTTCTCC
>NW_004444038.1:1421112-1498800 GCF_000243295.1 Trichechus manatus latirostris
TATCTTAGATGGCTGCTCACAGGCTTTTAAGACCCCAGACGCTACTCGCCAAGGTAGAAAGTGGAACATTGTCTTTATAAACTGTGTTATGCCAGTTGAGCTAGACATTCCCTGAGACCATGGTCCCCACAGCCCTCCACCCAGTAATTCAGTCCCTCAGGGAGTTTGGATGTGTCTATGGAGCTTCCATGACCTTTCCTTGTACAAGTTGTGCTGGTTTCCCCAGTATCGTGTACTGTCTCACCCTTCACCCAATATACCACTTATCTATTGCCTGTTTAGTATTTCCCCCCCACCCCTCCCATCCCTGGTAACCAACAGAGATTGTTACATTTTGTGCGTGAACTTTTTTATGGGTTTTACAATAGAGGTCTCATACAATATTTGTCCTTTTGTAATTGACTTATTTCACTCAGCATAAAGTCTCTGGAGACATTTTTGACTGTCACAAATGGGAGATAGGGTGGTGCTACTGGCATTTAGTGGATAGAGGCCAGGGATGCTGCTAAACATCCTACAATGCAAGAAACAGCACCCCACAACAAATACTTATCTGTTCCAAAATGCCAATAGGGCCAAGATTGAGAAACCTTATCCTTTAAGTCATTTTAAAATGACAAAATGATTATAATCGCCGTGCACTGATTTAATTGTTTCTTGTTCCTACCTTAATGTCTATTCTCTTCCTACAGTGATTCAATTTGTCATCTTAAAAGGAGTGGTTCTCAACAACCTCAAACAAAACAAAAAAATGATTCCCTAAACAATCTCCACATACTGATTTTCTAAGCATAACATTAAAAATATCTTATCTAACCACGATTTTTATTCTTATTCTGCCCTCTGTTGATGTCATCTGCCTTTCTGATTGTTACTGTCAACGTTTTTCCCACTTGTTTATTAGTAGGATAATTCCAACGTAGAGAATAAGAAATAGTGGTAGAAATACTTGTTTATTTTGTGGTAGCTTCAACCATTTGGTTATATTCCAAAATGAAGAATAGTGGAAGTATCGATGTAAATACTAGGGGGAAAAAAGCTTAATAGATATTGTTTCGTGTTAACAAGTATAACAATGACGTGAACCACAACTTACGGTATTACTTTTATTGTTGTTGTTAGTTGATGTTGAATGGGCTCCATCTCACGACAGCCTTACGTATAACGGAACAAAACGTTGTGCGGTCCTGCGCCACCTTCATGATCGTTGGGATGTTTAAGTCCATTGTTCCAGCCATTGTGTCAGTCTATCTCATTGATAGTTTCTCTTGTTCTCACTGGCTCTTTACTTTACCAACCGTGATGTCCTTTTCTAACAATTGATCTTTCCTGATGACTTCTCCAAAATAAGTAAGACAAAATCTGGCCATCCTCTTTTGTATTTCTGCTAAAACTGATATGTTGGTTCTTCTGGTGACCCCATGTGTGCAGAGTAGAACTGCACTCCCTGGGGTTTTTAAGACTATGACCTTTCGGATGCAGTTCTCCAAGCCTATCTGTTTTTCAAGGTGCCGCTGGGTGGGTTTAAACCACTAACTTTTTTGTGAGTAGTCAAGAACTTAACCACCAACAGCAACGGGTTGGTTTGTTTTGTTTTTTTTTTTTTTGGTTTTGGGACTGCCCCATAGGGTTTGCAAGGCTGTAAAACTTTATGGAAGTAGACTGCCACATCTTTCTCCTGCAGAGCACTGGTGGGTTCTAATCACTGACCTTTAGCTTAACAGCTGATCGCTTAACCACTGCATCATCAAGGCTCCTAATATATAAATTTATACATGTATATGTATATAATATGTATATGTATATTATATATATATATATGTTATGAGCTCTGATGGCTAAAACAAATATAGGTCTGTGAGTTATTTTATTCTCATTTGATAATGTTTATTATCCATAACAGAATCAAGTTTATTTTTCTGATAAAGTGGACGTGTCACTGAATTTAATAAGCACTAGGTATTATCAATTATAAGGCGAGTCAAATGCCATTTCTCTTTGCTTGTTAAAGGGAGAGATTTCCATCAACAATATCTCATTATTACCCACCATCTGCATGATGGCTTTACATAATTGCTTACATACCATGTCTTTGACAGGCCTTATTTCCAATAAACAGAAAATAAAATTAAGCTCTCACATGAGATCCATTACAGAGGAGACTTGGAATAAATATTGTAGACTTCATTTTTCCTTTTCACAAACCTGACAAGGCAGCTGCTGGAAGGCTCACTTATGAATCTTTGTTTAGAATGAAATTCCAAATGATGAAGCTTCAGCCTTTAATGACAAAATGTGCTATATGGTCAATTGGAAAGGAAATGTTGCCCAGGCTTCTGTCTTAGATACATCAAGGATTAAAAGAATATGAGATAATTTAGAATGATAGATAATCGTTTTGTGCCACTGAATTTTAAATCAACACCTGCGTTAGGCATGGCGAGTAGAATATGAAGCCAAATACATTTGAGGATGCAGTAGCATTTGCTTTTAATATTCATAAAGTTTTAAAATTGAAGCTGTACAATATGTTCTATCACAGGTGGCACTTTAGGAAATTATGTCAAATGATGGAAAATCAGCAGGTGTATGACTATTACTGTGCCAAATGAGGTTGGACACAGCTATGAGACTAATCTCTAAAAGAAAAAAAAAATAGCAAAATATACAGTCAAAATAAGTATATAAAATCCTGTTACAAAATTGGAAATATTTAGGACATTATTGTCTATAACAACTTAATGTCAGAAAATAATTATTTATGTTGAGAAATACGTGAAGAATATCACAATGATTAACAAAGGAAAATGTCAAATATGTTAACACAAAAAATGTACACACTGTTAAGTGTTCAGTTTTTTAAATTTTCTCTAGTATTTACACTCAGGCAACCAATACCCCAGGAGGTGAATGGACATTCCACCATCTTAGATATTTTCCCTCTTGTCCTTTCCAACCCACCCTAGGGAAATGGGTGGATTGATTTATGTCACTATAGTTTACTTTTATCTGTTCATGGACACCAAATAAATGGAATCAATCAGTCTGTTCCACTCTGAATCCTGTTTTTCTCTTAAAATACTGTTGTTAAGGTTCATCCATGTTGTTGCATGGATCAGTTGTCTGTTCACTTTTATTGCTGACTAGTATTTCATTGGGTGGATCTATCATAGGTTTCTTCATCCATTTTTCTATTGATAGACACTTGAATTGTTTATAGTTTGGGGCTCTTATGAATTAGACCATGCACTTTCTTGAAAAAGTCTTTCTTATGAATATACATTTTCAGTTATCTTGGGAACATGCTTAGTAATGGAATCACTGTGGATATAGACTGACTGTATGCTTAACTTTATAAGGAAGTGCTAACCAGTTTTTCAAATTGGTTGAGCCATTTGAAACTACCACTGGCAAAGTATGAGAATGTCAGTTGCTCCACATCCTCTCTAACATTTAAGGTTTTCTGTCTTTTTTCTTTTTTTTAATTTCAGACATTCCAGTGGGTGTAACATGACAATCTAACTAAGGTTTTAATGTTTTATTTCCTTCATAATCTAATAATGTTGAATATCTTTTCATATGTTTATGGGGTATCTTATCACTTGTCTTCTTTTTTTGTGTACAAAGTATTCAAGTCTTCTGACCATTTTTTCATGGTTATTTTTCTTTTAATTGTTGATTTATAGAGGCTCTTTATATATCTTGGTACAGGTCCTTTGTCAAATATGCCACAAATATTTTTGCCTGTAGAGAAATAGAAATTTATCTACTGTCTTGAGTAGATAACAGATCTATTGATAAGCAGAAATTTTAAAAATTGAAAACATTCAATGTATCTTTTTTATTTCTTCTATGAGTAATGTTTTTCGTGTGACAGATGACTTGAAGAAGAAAACTCTTCACACAATCCATTGTGCTGCTGGAAAGAATAGAACAAGCGTCAGGATGCTGGGTGAAATGGTCGTAAATTTTTTGATCCAGAAGTAGCGTAAGTGTAGAGGAAAGACAATGGTTTCCACTTTTGTTACATGAGTAAATAGATTTTGTGGTAGTTTTCTTTACAGAGCAGTGCTTAGGTATGGTTTTGGTCATTATTACTATAAGTTTAACTTTAAGCCTGGTTCTCTAATACTGTCTCTAATATTCTGTGAGTTATATAATACCTTTCTAAAAAACTCTCTTCTTGTATTATCTTCCACATTAACTTTATCTTGCCAGCAACTGGAACATAAATTAATATGCCAACTATGGACGTTATGATTTTGTATCACCAATTTGATGGGTCAATTCCATTATCCAATATTTGATTAAATATTATATTTCTGATTAATAAGACATATCATCTTTTCATATTTTATTTGCCAATTTATTTATTGTTTTGTGAACTATTATTTAATCACCTTCATTTATCTTTATAAAAGGAATTTCTTCTTAGTTTTTCAAGAAGGTTTTCTAAATATATTTTGTATCTATATGCTTCCTTCTACTAGAGCATGATCTGTAATTTTTGTAACCTACATTGATTTAGCTAAAGCTGTACTTAGATCAGGGACAGGAGAAGAAGTGGATTTGGAGTTATTTTTACTCTATACCCAAGACAGAAAAAAAAAATCCTATTGGAATTACCTTTATACAAGTACAGTACCCTCATTACCATATCTAAACTAGGCACTCCTTTGCTTTTCGTTTTTGTAGTATTCTCTCAGGACTGGCTATATTATTTGCAGGGCCCAGTGCAAAATGAAAATATGTGGCCCCTTGTTCAAAAATGAAGAATTTTAGACAGTGACAGCAGAGCATTAAATCAAGTGTGGACCCTGTATGACTGCACAGTTTGCATGCTAAAGAAGCTGACCCTGTCTCCTCCTCATAGTATTTACCAGAGTAGTAGTTAAAATTATCATTATTACTATAATTATTCCGTTGTATTTTTTGATTGTTTGTTTTCTACAAGATTAAATGATTCATGTAGCCAAGCATCAAGTTGGCCTTATTCATGGTTTTACCCCAGTATCCATCACAGTAACTGATACAGTAGACACACAAGAAATATTGGTTGAATAAATGAATAAATAAAAGAATGAAGGGATCACTTGATCTTCAAGTAATAACTTCAGCTATGGAAAGCAATATACCACCTCCTTAAAGAGCTAGAAAAAGAAATACCATATGATCCAGCAATCCTACTCTTAGCAATATATCCTAGAGAAATGAGAGTCATCACAAGAATAGACAAATGCACACCCATTTTCATTGCAGCATTATTCACAATAGCAAAAAGATGGAAACAACATAAGGGCCCATCAACAGATGAATGGATAAACAAATTATGGTACATAGACACGATGGAATACTACAAAATGATAAAGAACAGTGATGAATATGGAAAACCTCTCACAACATGGATAAATCTAGAGGGCATTAGGCTGAGTGAAATAAGTCAATGACAAAAGGACAAATATCGTATGAGACTACTATTATAAAAACCCAAGAAAAGGTTTCCACACAGAAAAAAAAATCTTTGATGGTTACAAGGGAGGGGAGGGGTAGGAAGGAGAAATTACAAACTAGATAGCAGAAACTTTGGTGAAGAGAAAGACAACATACAACTAAAGCAAAGCCATAGAAGCCTCCTAGTCACATCCAAACACCTTGAGGAACCAAGTTACTGGGGCCGAGGGCTGAGGACCATGGTCTTGGGGGACATTTAAGTCAATCGGCATAACATAGTTCATAAAGAAAATATTTCACATCCTACTTTTTGTGAGTAGCATCTGGGGTCTTTAAAGCTTGTGAGAAGCCATCTAAAATACATCTAATGGTCCCATCATGTTCAGAGCAAACTAGAGTGAAGAAAACCAAAGACACAAGGAAAATATTAGTCCAGAGGACTAATGGATCACGTGAACCACAGCCTCCATGAACCTGAACCCAGAAGAACTAGATGGTGCCCGGTTACCACCAACAACCACTATGATAGGGATCATAATAGAGGGTTCCAGACAGAGCATGAGAAAAATGTACAATAAAATTCAGATTCATAAAAAAAAGACCACACTTGCTGGTCTGACAGAGACTGGAGGAACCTCCCAGAGTATGGCCCCCGGACACCCTGCTAACTCAGAATTTAAGCCACTCCTGAAGTCCACCTTTCAGCCAAAGATTAGACAGGCCTTTAAAACAAATGATAAAACACATGAGGACTGTGCTTCTTAGTCCCATCAAGTCGACGAGACCAAATGGGCAACACTGGCCCAAAAGCAAAGACAAGAAGGCAGGAAGGGAGAGGAAAACTGGACGAATGGACATGGGGATCCCAGAATGTAAAGGGAAAGGGAGAGAGTGCTGACACATTGCAGGGATTGCAACCAATGTCGCAAAAGAATTTGTGTATAAATTTTTTAATGAGAAACTAATTTGCACTGTAAACTTCCACCTAAAACACAATAAAATTAAAAAGTAATAATAATAACTTTAACATTTCAATTATGATTAATGTATAATTTTTTTTTTAAATAAATACTGCAATGCCTACGTAGCAATGAGGAAAACTCTCCTCTGAGTAGCGTGCTTAGCTAATGGGAAATCCCCTCTTTCTCCCTGTGGGGGTAGTTCTAGCAGCCTTCTCTGAAGTGAATCCAGTGAAGACTTTATGCACCTCACCTCCTGACTGGGTATCATATCACATAAGGGTTAGCGACGTGGAGAAAGAGAAAGTTTGTAGAAGTCTATTGACCAGCTCAGCTCACTGATTCAGCTCAGTTTACTTCCTGATTTTCAGTATCTTACCTAAGTGAACCGGATGCATATCCTACAAATAGTTTATGCTCATTGATTCCATTAGCCCTCAGTTCATAGACTACTGGACCAAAAAAAATCTAAACCCATTGCCATGGAGTTGATTTTGACTCATAGTGACCCTACAGGACAGAGTAGAACTGCCCTGTTGCGTTTCCAAGGAGCAGCTGGTGGATTTGAACTGCCAGCCTTTTGGTTAGCAGCTGAGCTCTTAACCACTACACCACTAGGGAATGGATAAATCTGAGAACATATGTAAATTATCTGTCTGTATCATAGGTATGGTTGGTTCATGGGAGACATTAAAATATATGTGTTTAATTATTAAAATTGTGATGAATATTGCAAAATGACATTATTAATATTAGCAGTAAAACTTCATTATTTTTTGGATATAGCAAAAAAGATCATCTATCTTAAATAACAAATTCTTCATTACAATTTGTTCTTTTTTTAAATAATATTTTATTGTGCTATCGGTTAAAGTTTACACAACAAGTTCGGTTCCCATTTAGCAATTACTACATATATTATTTAGAGACATTGGTGATATTTTTCACAATGTTTTAATATTCTCATTAATTCCCTCCTGAGTGTTTTGCTCCCAGTAATCTGGTTTCCCCATCCCCTTACCCTTGCATCTTTGCTTTAGAGTAACTGTTGACCATTTGGTGTTACAATTCATTCTTGGTTATAGAATGTCTCTACCATTGCAGATGTACTATGCTAACTGTGTTCATCTCTACAGCCCTGCTTGATCTGCCTATGCAACAATCACACCACCTGCCATTTACACATTTATATGTTTTAATGCTTGTTAGATGATTAAATGTCTCTTTGTAAATATTCTTTGAAAATGTCCCTAAGATCTCAATGGTCTTATCATTTCATTAGTCACTTCCAGAATCTATTCTCATATATATGTATTTTACATCTCACATTCTGCCTGTCCCAAAGTTACTCTAAACCAAAGCAATGAAAGAAGTATGAAATCTTCTTGTTCATTCAAGTAAAAATGAGGACGAAAAGACTAGTAGACAAAATTCAGAGCATGTACATTACTCTGATTTGCGTCACAAATACTTCAAAAATTGTTTTTCTATTCCAGGTACTTAGTATGACTCTATTCTAGTGTAGTAGCCCTGGCTGCACAATTGTTAAACACTTGACTGCTAACCAAAACGTTGGCAGTTCAATCCCACCAGCTGCTCCATAGAAAAAAGATGAGGTAGACGGCTTCCATAAAGATCCCAATCTTGGAAACCCTTGGAGCAGTTCTACTCTGTCCTGAGGGTCGCTATGAGTCAGAATCAATTTGACAGCAACGGATTTGGGTTTTGGTATTCTATGCATTTAATAGTGTATTTTGGAGCATATGATACTTTTGACACATGTAAATAATAGTTTTAAAACTGCTGCAGATATAAAACATCATCATGAAGTAATCCTTTTGCAATTAAAACAGAAAATTCTACAACAGTAATATGTATTACTGGCAAGGAATGGAATAGACAAAAGGAACATTAAATAATTATTGGAAGATCACATTTACCTATTGGAGATATTAAGCAATGGCTTCACTTGCAGATAGGAGCCCTGGTGACGCAGTGGTTAAAGCAATTGACTGCTAACAGGAAGGTTGGTGGTTCGAAACCCCAGTGGCTCCCCAGGAGAAAGATGGGGCAGTCTGCTTCTGTAGAGATTTACAGCCTTGGAAGCCCTATGGGGTCGCTATGTGTTAGAATTGACTCTACAGCAGTGGGTTTGGTTTTTTTGGTTTCACTTGCAAATAATATTTTCTTTGTGTCTGTTTGACCTGAAAGCTAGCATGCAACAGAAGCCTTTGCTTACATAGGCCAAACATAGCACATCCCTACACTCATTATATTCCAGTCTTAACTGGGGCTAAGGGAGAAAGCTGACTACTACATTAAAGACAGTTGCATTGCATTTCTCTCTAGGGAACAAGTTAGAAAGCAGCCTAAAGCACCTTGAAATTTGGACTTCCATATTCACAAAATGCACCTTACCTGTTAAAAATGGTTGAATTAGAGCAATCTGGGCAGGTGATGGAGTCTAATTTCAGTGTTGTTTGTTTTCAAAGCAATGAGAAGGAGGGAAAAATAGAGCAGATCTCTCCTTCACTGCTAGCCAGAGTGAAAGAGAAGGTTTCCTTTCTCCATTTCAAATGACACCATCTTCAGACTGCTGAATAAATCCTTTATTGTTGGCATTGAATGGAGGTCGAATTCAATTCCATGGTATCAATAGTGAGTCAAGGACATTGTAATTGATCCTCAGGATAACAAGGTAACCTATTTTTCTGAAGAAAAGGTCACGAGAAGGACAAAAAACCAGACTTGAAAAATAGCCTGAGACCCTGCAAACAGTAGCCACACAATTCTACGGTATTTAATATTCTGCCACCTTATTTTTTTCAGAAACAAGTAATAGTTCTAAGAAATTTCGGTGTAAGTTGCAATTCAAATTCTAAGAAAACAAATAAATATTTTATCTTACCAAATGCTAAAAAATACATATCTTTATTTTTTTTTTTCTGAAAGTGAAGTGACTGGGCCCATTTTCAATAGTTCAGGTAATAAATAATTTTGTGTTATGTAAAATAAATGCATGTTACAGAAAATGAATAAATATATAGATACAGAAATACATGGAACTTATAATATGAATATGGAAACCCTGGTGGCATAGTGGTTAAGAGCTTGGCTGCTAACCAAAAGGTCGGCAGTTCAAATCCACCAGGCGCTTCTTGGAGACCGTATGGGGCAGTTCTACTCTGTCCTACAGGGTCGCTATGAGTCGGAATCAACCCGACGGCAACGGGTATGGTTTTTTGTTTTTTATGATATGAATATAGCTCCACAAATGTATTTAGATACTTAAGTAATGATGCCAAAATGTTAACATTTTCCTAAACCTAAATCAGAAAAAAGGGACGTAGCGAGGGAAATGGAGGATAATTGAGAGGGAAATAGAAACTTCGGTCCACAAAATCCCTTCCCCATATAGATTTCTCCCTTTGTGGGTGTGTGGGTGCTAGGAGGAGAAAAACAGTACGTTGAGCATAAAAGAAGATACTTCTACAAATGAAGCCATTTAAGTCTATTATTTAAGTGTGGATTTTCTTAACCTCGACTAATTTAAGGCTTAGACTAGCATAAAAGAGGAGATGTCAAGTGAGATTTGTCTAAATCTGTTAGCTAGCAATTCAGCTGGTATTTCTCTCATTGACGCGTCACTGATCTCATGGCCCAAAACAAGCACTGTCTCTTCCCAATTCCTGTAGCATTTTGTCTCCAAGTCACTTCTGGTGCTGAGTATATGGCACTATAGCTGTTGATGCTTCTGAAATGCCAGGTTGATGTCAAACTTAATTACCTCTGAGATCCACTTTATATTTTATGACAGCAATTTGCTAGAATTAGTATCACTATCCATATAGTAATGAGACCTTGGTGGTTCAGTGGTAAAATTCTTGCCTTCCGTGTGAGAAGACCCGTTCGATTCTCTGCCAATGTTCCTCATGCTCAGCCACCTCCCGTATGTCAGCGGAGGCTTGCGTGTTGCTACGGTGCTGAATAGATTTCAGGGGAGCTTCCAGACTAAGGCAGACTAGGAAGAGGGGCCTGGCAATCTACTTACGAAAATCAGCCAATGAATTGCAATCGTCTGATTTGCAACCGATCACGGGGTGGTACAGGACTGGTCAGTGTTTTGTGCCGTTGTGCATGGGGTCACTATGATTTGGGAACAACAGCAAAAACACTCATATAACAACACAACATTGTTAAGTACATACAGTTTGTAAACACAATTCCAGGGACCCCTTTTTTTTAGCTTAGAGAAAACAAAACAACACCAAAATTTTAAATAGAAAAGTTAAAAAATTGACAACTTTAAAAATGAGAATAAGTGAATATTCTTATACACCTGCTTTTTTTAATAGGAAAAGGTCAACATTTGTGTTTTGCTCTTATCTTATTAAAAAAAAAAAATGAATTGTGTTCCAAAAGAAAAATTTATTTTACCTACTGTAATCTGACCCCACCCCACATTGCCTTGATGTAAATTATCTTCATAACTTTGACTTCTATACTGTTTCCTTTCTTCGATCCCCTTTTTTGTACCACCTTCCTACACAAAATGTGGGTGTTCTAACGATTACCCTTGACTATCCCATTCTTTCATATATCTTGCATAGCAATCTTGTTACATTTCATGACTTCAGACCACAGTTCTCTTCTATGATTCACAATCTTTATCTCTACGCCTAATCATTTCCTGAGACCCGGTCACAGATTTCTCACTGCATGCTGGACAGACCACCATGAAGCCTCACTTCAAGCTCAATAGGTTCAACACTGAATGAATCTCCTACTCTTCTAAAGTCTTTCTTCCAATTCTTTTGTGTACATATTAATTGTACTAACTTCCATGTCAACTGTGTTTAAATACTCAGCATTAGCTTTGATTCTATCACCTTTGTTGCTCCCCTATCCGATTACTAGCTATGCATTATGCAGTAACTTCTACGTCCATTTTTTTAGAGTCTCACTGACAATACCACCTATCAGCCCCTCATAACTTTCCCTCAAACCCCTTTCTGCAGGCCAGTAATACAACTGCCAACAAGCCCCACCTCTAGCTTCTTTTTAGTACCAACTACCTTTTGTACCACAGCCAAGTTTGGTTGTCCTGGGCTGTAGCTCTTTGATCACATAGCTCCCTTATGAGAGTAAAGCTCCACCTCCTCTCTTATATCTTCTTTCCTACCTTCCCTTTCAGGCACTGTTCACATAATCAGACAACTTTATTTGCTATGCTTATTACTGCACCGTGAGTGTACCTTCATAATATTTTCAAGAAGGAACAGGAGAATAACTTTCTCCCCATCTTCACAGTTCTGAATCCCCCTCTTTCTTCAATGCCCTAATCAACAGCTACTTTCTCCACAATGCATTATTTACCTTTAAGGCAAAGACTATTCCATACCTATATTTGCATTTCCAGCACTTAAATCTAACTGGCAAAGAAAGATTTATTGAAAGCAATTGAATCATCTGAGCAAATTTCTTCTTTTGAATTTACTATGACCTGTAAGTATACTTTCATACTCTTATTGTTATATTTATCATTTACATCCTTGGATTATGTTTCCTTGGATGCTGGGCTTATCTCTCCAACTGGAATATAAAGTCTTAGTTGTTAAGATTAATTATTTCATCCCCTAAAGAGCCAAAACAGATTCTTTCATATAGTAGTGAACTCAAGGAAATATTTAAAGGAAATGTCCCTGGGATTTTTTTCAAAGGAAATTTTTTAAAACCATTTTAAGATCATGGAGTCACGCACAAAATCGATTTAACCCATCTTTGTTTCTGACATGTTAGACATGTATTTTTTTTAAGTGTGATAAACAGTAATTTAGCAATATGAATAATTAAGTAAAGCATAGAATAAAAAAAATTTAAAACATACTCATTTGCTACAGGAACAGTGAAATCAATAAAAACCATATGAAACGAGAATGTTTTACAGACAGATTCTGATGTGAACTTCTGTGCCCTTTTAAGGGTTTTGGGATTTTAAAGCACAGGTACTTGATTATGTTGGAAATTATTTCAAAATATAAATCTTTCATTTGCCTTGATCCTTGATCTATTATTAATATTATTCTCATCTTCTTTTGACATAATTCAGCATATGCTATAGCTCATCACTCCAATGAAATGAAAATAAAAGAGAAATTTTATTGTAGGATAAAAAAATCAAGTTTTTAAATAAAGCGTAAAGTGGGTAAAACAACATTTGTTCTGGTGGCACAATGGTTAAGAGCTTGGCTGCTAACTAAAAGGTCAGCAGTTTGAATCCACAAACCGCTCCTTGTAAATGCGATGGAGCAGTTCTACTCTGTCCTATAGGGTCGTTATGAGTCGGAATTCACTCAATGACAATCGGTTTGGTTTTTGGTAGTAAGAAATAGATAATCTGATGTAGAATTAGGCCATTTAAAGTGAAAGATTATCAAAAAAATAAAAGGAAGACATGGAAGGTGTTCAGTCTGCTTGAAACAGAGGGATAAAGGTTGAGAAAAGATGATGACTTAGACCGAATGTCTCCATAATACTGTGGGTGAGGTGGGCTGCCAGGGTACAGAAATGGAATCCTAGAAATCTTTTTAGATTTATTTTGTGTATTTATCTTTGATTTATATTTTGGGAGTGAATTAATGCAAATTATATATTAGAAACGAGTATACAAATATAAGCAGTGTGTAGTGGTTAAGAGCTCAGCTGCTAACCAAAAGGTTGGCAGTTGGAATCCACCAGCTGCTCATTGGAAACCCTATGGGGCGGTTCTACTCTGTCCTATAGGGTCGCTATGAGCAGGAACCGACTCGGCAACACCTAACAACAACAACATATGAATATAATTTAGAAATGAATAAACTCATACATATTATAGGCATGTGCTTATGGGGGTGCATGGTCACAAAACAGTAGAGATCACACTGTTCCTTGATACTGCTGTTGATTATATAGTTGGTGTTCTCTAGGTAATTTCATTGTGAGTAAGCCCAAACAGAAGGGAGCACAAAGATCAAGTTCAGCCATCTCAAGAATACTCATTCTTAAAAACCCATTCCACAATTTGTCACATACACACCTATAAAGGCTTTGCTGTTTTTATCTCCACATTTGAGAAGTCAGTTGGCAATAACAGTAATTCTCCTTTGCTTTGTATGCATCGAGCAAGTTGATTTTAAAAAATAAGTTAAGCAGAATGAAGAGTTTTCTAGTAACTATATTTAATCACCAGAAGTAATTCTTTCTTTGTGATTTCAAGTCTGAATACCAAAATTCTCGTGTACTTATCAATAACGTTAAAATACTTATCCATAAAAATCCATTCCACTATTCAAGAGTTCTTTTAAATTTACCTGGATAGAAGGGGAGAAATATGTAGAACAAAATTCAAATTCCTAAAAAAAGGCCAGACCTACTGGACCGATAGAGACTAGAGGAACCCCTAAGACTATCACTCTAAGATACCTTTTGAGCTTGGAAATGAAGCTATTTCTGGAGATCACCTTTCAGCCAAATAATAGATTGGCTTATAAAATAAACAATATTACCTTTGAGTAATATTCTACCTTAAATAATCAACTATATGAGACCAAATGGTCAACTTTTACCCAAAAGCAAAGATGAGAAGTCAAGGAAGGAAGAGAAGCTAGATCAATGGAAACAGGACAAACAGAATGGAAATAATGAAAAGGCTACACATTGTGAAAATTGTAACCAGTGTTACGGTAAAATTTGTATAAATACTGTTAAATAGGAACTGCATTTGCTGTGTAAATTTTCACCTAAAACACAATAAAATATTTTTTAAAAAAGTTTTTGTAAATTCTGCTTACTTATTAGAAATTCTGAGCTCAAGTGAACTGGTAACCATGTCTTATGCTTAAATATATTTTTGTTGCATCATGTATATATATATATATATACATACGAAATAATAACTATTTTTTGAGTTGTTGAGGAGCCCTGGTGGTGCAGTGGTTAAGAGAGCTTGGGTGCTAACCATAAGGTTGGCATTTCAAATCCACCAGCTGCTCCTTGGAAACCCTATTCAACTCTGCCCTATAGAGTCGCTATGAGTTGGAATCCACTTGACAGCAGTACATTTGTTGAGTGAAATCTAAGTTCCTTAACCTAGATATTGTATCTTTCAACTGTCCAGCTCTTCATTTACACATTAAACTCATGTACCCATGCCTGTTAGCATACGTACACTCGTGTGCACACGCACACACACACACACACTTTTATTACTGTATGTTTTCCTTGCTTGCGAGTAGACACCTAACTTACTTTCCATTTACAATTCTCTACCAAAGTCTCATAAGCACCATGGTACAGCGTATCTACCCAATGCTATGGCATGCTCATGAATCAGATGTGAAATCCTAGAAGACTGTATAATCAAAGACCCTTCTTCTCATGGGATGTGCTATTTTATCTGTGAGACAAGGGCCTCCAATATAGTGACCATCCTAAAGGAATCTCCCCTTATTATGGTTGCCTCGAAGAAGAATGTGAAATGCTCTCCATAATTTTATTTTCTTAATGTGTCAATGTATATACTCTTCCTTTGTATTGTATGTGAACCCTAAAAAAAAATACTCAAATGAAAAATGTTAAGATTTGTATAGAAAAGAGCAATAGCTGAATTACATACCCTTGAATCTCCTTTGAACTCTAGGAACTCTATCCAATTGCCATGAAAGAGCTGTACAGGCTTTTTTATTACCCTTGTAAACTTACCCAGAGACTATTATGTGATGGGTGCATCCAATAAATAGGATAAATAGTATGTATGTTTGTAGCAGTGCTCTTTCAGGCTACCTTAAAACAAACAAACAGACAAAAAAACAGGCATCTGAGCAATGACATAACAACTAGCTCCAGAGAGTACTAAAACTAAGCAGATATTCCCATGTAATCAAACCGCCATTGCTCATGCAGTTATGACTGGAAAATTTGGGTGGTGGTTCTTTTTTTCTAGAGCTCCTATCGCCTTTAAAATTTGATTACATCTTATGGGAAGATTTCAAATGTATTCTGTCAGAGAAACAAACTTACTAAGATTTCATGTTTTATTTAAAAAGAACACCAGACAAAAGTGTCTGTAAGGAAGGACCAAAGGATGCCATTAGACAATACGAGCTCGGATTTTCTATGTTGTTGCTACCATTAAAACAAAATAGTGAAGAACCTTGATGTAGCAGGATGGAGCTTTAGCATGTTTTAAACTTTTAAACCAGAAACATTTTCCTGAAATGTGTAGACAAATAGATAATAAAAGTATGCGAAATGTACCAAGATTATAGCTTTGCTTCATTGTTTTGCAAACAACAAGGAACAAGGCATAGATGTAGTCATTCTCAATAGATTCCCTTTCTTACTATATATATATATATTTCTAATGTATCTCATCAAGAACTCCTTTATCTTTTGTTATATTGAATGTGATGCCTGAACTGGATCAACCCCTCTTGACGTTTATATCTAGGGTTCTGGTATAGAGCAGGCATCCCTCCTCAAATTGTATATAAATCAATCTGATTTTCTTTTTTGTAATTAACTTATTATACTAGTAGTTCTAAAAACTGTCTCCACACTATGATCACCTGTGAATATTTTAAAAAAATACGGATACCTGGGCTTCTCAGCAGACATGCAGAATTCATAATAGATTCTTCTGAGCAACCAAATTTGAAACACTGCATTAGACTTTCAAATATACAGTAAAATCTGTGTATTAAAAACATACAGCCAGAACTTGTGTAAGGCAGAAACTTGTCAGAGAAGAAACCTCAACTATTTCCCACTAACAGAGAGTAATAGGAAAGTAGTAAGACTGCACCCTGGCAAAGGCAGAAAACTTGTGAGACCCAGAACAACAAGGCATTCCCGTTGAGTTCCGGCTCTGACAGGTTTCACTGTATAATCTCATTTAATCCTTACAAAATTTCAGTAAACAGGCAATTTTACTCTTATATTTTTACAGAGAAGGAATCAGTCGTAGGGATGTATAGTAATAGGTTCATAATTGGACAGCTAATAGAATGGCAGAATATAAAAGAGGTAAATGACAACAACAGCAAAAACTTATTACCATCGAGTCGATTCTGACTGTAAGTCTACCTTGAAATTCCACACTCAATCTATACATCAGCAAAAAAATCAAGTAGGTACTCTTTCAAATAATGAATTAGAAAAAGAAATCTAGAATGAGGTATCCAGTAAATAAGAAAAGCAATAACTGAGGAATCTCCATGGTCCCTTATGAAGTAATATTAACCAATTAATTAATTAGCCCATTCAGTCAGCTTATTTATCATGTGTCAGCTATGTACCAAGCACGGTGATAGACACAAGTAGTAATAAGCAAAAGATGAACAAGTCAAATATTCTCAAGATGTTCACAAGCAAATGGGGACAAAGGAAAAATAAAAGTGGAGTTACACGGCAATGCATTCCAGTACTAAATGGGATTTCTTTATAATAGGAGACCTCAAATTTTGCTCTCAGAACTTCATTATATTCTTAAAAATTATTGATAACTCCAAAGATCTTTTTTGTTTTATATATCTATCAATATTTACTGTTTAAATATTAAAGTTAGTAAAGTTAAAAAAATTACCAATTCATTTAAGATGAGAATAAACTCATCACGTTAGAGTAATATATCACAAATAACTATGTTTTTTAAAATAAAAAGAATTCAGTTATAAGAGTGGCGTTATTTTTAACTTTTTGCAAATCTCTTTAATGTCTGGCTTAATAGAAGACAGCTGGGCTTTCATATTGCCTTCTGCATTCAATCTGTTTCAATATGTTCTTATGGGTAAAGTATATAAGGGAAATAAGGCCTCACACAGATACATAGTTGGAAGAGAAGAATATTTAATTATCTTTTCAAATAATTGTGGATATTCTTCCTTGATGCTACAGTCAAATTCAGCAAGCAATAGTATCTTAAAAGATAGTTGCAATGTGGAATCTGAAATTTCCTCAATAAACTTTTTGTACTCTATTGTATTACAATCCATGATCTAACTTGCACTTTGAATGTATCTTTGCATTGATTCTTTGGAAAACAATGGTTCGCTCCAGTTATGTAGATCTGTCAAATGTTGACTCACTTTGTTATACGATAGCAAAAAAAAAAAAAAAAGATTCCACTTGTTAATGTCAAGTTACACTAGAAAATTCTTTAAGGATTGGGAAGTGTCAAGCTCATGTGGTCAATACAATTTTTCCAAATTCTAAGTTTGATCGAAAGAATCTATTTTTGTAGTGGGTACTTATTACATCAGTAGTTTTCCTTTAAGAAACATACCTACTTCAGTTTGTGAACATGTCTGCCACATAGTTTGGCAGCTCCTTAAAATGTTAAAGATAAAAACGTCACATGACCCAGCAATTCCACTCCTAGGTACAGAACCAAAATAATTGAAAGCAGCAACTCAAAAAGACACATGCACACCAATGTTAACTGCAGCATTATTCAGAATAGTCCAAAAGTGGAAGCAACCCAAGTGTACATCAGCAGATGAATGGACCGATAAATGAGGTATATCCATTCAATGGAAAATTATTCAGCTATGAAGAGAAATTAAGTTCTGACACCTGCTAGGACATGGATGAACCTTGAGAACATTATGTTAAGTAAAATAAGCCAGACACCGAAGGACAAATGCTGTATGATCCCACTTACGTGAATATCTAGAATAGTAAATCCATGGAGACAAAGATAAGTGGTTACCGGAATGTGGGTGGAGGAGAAGCAGGGAGGTAAAAAAAGGCAGAAATTATATTAAAAAAAATTAATCCTACAGCACTGTTATAAACTTTAAATTGGATTATTTATAAGGCATCCAGCATGGTGCCTGGTACCTCATGAGCATGGAAAAAAAAAATTGAGTCTGTCATTACAGCCTTTCTCCATCATAGGTCTGCTGACCCCAGTCCTGGAAGTTGTTTGTTTCACAAGGGCTCTTGGCTGTGGATTCAAGAGTCTGAAATGCAGCCCACGTCTCACCGGTCATGCATCTGACATGCAGTATTTGCCTAGAGAGAGGATCAACTTTTTTTTTATGATTTCTCCCATGGAGGGTTGACGGTGCAGAAATTAGAGAGAGTCAAATATGTTTACTTACTGAGTGAACAAAACCAATGAGAAAGAGAGAATGAATATTCAGATGTGACATTATGTTGGAGCAAAAAGTGAAAGCCCTCACAAAAATACGGGCTATAAAACAGAGAGGAAAGGATAAGCCTTGAAATGGAAGGATAACTCCTCCAAAACCAGAGGAACTAGAGAAATAAAGATAGGTTCTCGAAGGATTGAAATTGGATAGAAACACACTGGTTATGATGTATTTTCACTATCAGATGAGGACTGAGGTCTATGAGCTACCTGTGCGTTAACATGCATACCTCTGAATGAAAGGCTCTGGGGCTGACTTAAGGGACCTAAGACGAGACATGCCCTGAAAGGTTGTCTACTAGCCCAGGGTATACGGCCAAAGGGAGTAGTGCTCGCCCCAAGCAATTATTGAAATGACAAGCTGACAGAGGAGGAGGTGACTCATACTCTATGAGACACTTTGCTAACACTTAGCATCATAATTTTCCGAATTTTTAAGGAGATAACTATAGCTAAATGTCTTTGTTATAAAATTGAATAAACAAATTCAGCTTATCGTCTTCCCATGAGATAAATCTGAAAATACTTGCTAACACAACTCCAGTTTGCTCTCTTGCTGCATTAAAATATTTGCATTCCCTTTCAATAACGTCCTAAAGGAAATTAGATATCATACTCACAATGAGATGTACGTGATGTTGTATTCATAGGGCCTGGGATCCCAAGATTTATCAAACTGCAGAATTGTCTGTGGAGACAAAGTGATCAAAACCCGTCTTTCCACCAAGACTTGATACATACTGTCTGAAGTGTTGAAAATATTCTGTCTCTATGTGGCAAAAAAATCCTAAGTGTGACTCTTAAAATGCTAAGCTACTTAATGTGTTGACTGTAAGCTGTCAAAAATGCAGATATGACAGTTTCTTAGCCTTGTACTTTGTCCCCTGAAAGAATTCACCTCACTGTAAGATTTTTTTCAAATGTGTTGTTTTATGAACGTATTTTTCAAGGAATTTAATGTTATTATCTTTTGATAATCTTCTTAGATCAAGGGCCCCTAAAACACAATTCCATCATGATGGAGTATTTGAGATATCATGCTGATTTTAAAATATATTTGTTTTCTCCTTTGTGCTTATATCCCAAGGTATTGAACCTTGTGTCTAGTTTCCGGAACAAAGGTCCCCAGTGATTTAAGCGCTCTCTTCCTCAAGTTATTAAAATTGTTTCCATTTAAATATGAGCCAACGGAGAGAGTTTTCCTCAGATCTCCTAAGGCAGATTCTATCAAAGGAGTCTGAGATATTTTTATTGCATTCTGCCACACTAATCGCCTCAGGAATTAAGATGACTGAAGTTCATCAGGTTGGCTAATGCATGGTTAATTGGCTTATGATATACAAAAATGTGGTAGAAATTGATAAATTTCATTTGAATATTGGGGACATATGATAAGCAGAAAAATCTCTCTTCTTTGACTTTTTGTATCTTTTCCTTCTGCAGTGAAGAAATTACACTATCCTTTATCTCCTTGCCTATAACTTGATTTACGACTTCTCATCCTTCAAGAGCCAGCTCACCTGTAGCTTCCTCCTAGAATAATTCCCTTATTGTATTTATAAGCTCCGTGTTTTTGGGTAGCATTCTATTCTCACTTCTAACAGAGCATTGAACACACCCTATCACTACTTGACAACAGTATTGACTTAAATATCTTTTCCAATAGACTATGAGAGACTTAACACGAAGAATTCTTTTCAGGTTTTGCATCCAAACAATACAACTTTTATCTAATAGACACTTGAAAAAAGTATCATACTTAATAAACAATGGACTGACAACAAATCTAATTCCATTTCTCTAACAGATGATAACGATTAATATAAATGAGATTCTTTCATCCCACCGGTTGTACGTAATGTTCAGCTCCATTCTCAAGCCTGCGGAGGCACGTATACGTCAACATGGCTTTCCAATTGCAGTTCTTATAACCCTCTCCAAAAACATTTTCTCCTTCTCAGAAGCTATTTCTAAATAAGTCCAGTTTATACAGGGATCACAATCTTTTTGTTTCTGTTATCAATCTGCGTTAGAAAAGCCAACCGCTGGTGGAAGTGAGAAGACGTTCAAGTTGCCCAGAAAAAAGAGAGTTTTGCAAAAGGAAAAAAAAATCAGGGTGATTTGCCCCTTTTTCTCTTGAAACTAAGCGCTGTATTTGAGCCGTCACAATGAAAGTTGATGGGAAATTCGCGTTTTAGGAATCGCCAGAAAAATAGTTCTGATTCTGGACAACATGAGGAATAATACAATTAAGCCCCAGGAGAAAGCTCTTCAAAAGTAGGGAAGAGATGTAGGTTATTCTGGCAATTTCTACGTTTCCCAGTTCGAAGGGAAAAAAAAAACAGAAAAAACCTTCAGCATGATGCCTATCTCGTGTTATTTTTTTTCTAAATTGTCACACTTTTATAACACAGCTCAGCTTTGCTTTTCGCCTCTAAAGTTAGCCATCCCTGCTCGTCTAACTAGTTCAAGTGCAAGCGCGATTCTGCTTGCAGGCAAGGTGAGTGTGACCTCTTGAACTCTTGGATCCCTTCTCTCTACCTCTAGGGTTCAGGAGGTGTCTTTAAAACCATACATTATAATCAGAGCACTGACAGACTTTAGTGAATAGAACTGAGATGTAAATTTCTCAGTGTGGAAGTATGATTTGGGGTAAGCAGTTATTCTCGTTATACAGTATCATTCCTGTGCATAGCACTACATAAATAACAATAGTGAGAATAATAGATGCATCTGTCTAGATTAAATAAGACAGCGACTGAATGGTTAATTAAAAGCATAGTGATAATAAGGACATATTTCCAGAGATTCAATCAAGTTGCAACACATACACTGTCTACCACATAAGCCATCACAAGATAATTTAAAAAAAATTGTAAGTAATTAGCTACTGTAAGAAGTGCATAGTTAAGCTGATTTAATATTATCTGATTCCCTGGGGACATATTTCCATAAAAGATGGGTTGGATTAATATTTAGCATTATTGATAGTATCATTTTATTTCATTTGTAAATGTCACGAGTATGAAAAAGTGTTCTGCTTATCTAAAGACGCAAAATATTTAATTTAGAAAATCGTCACTAATGGACCATTGCAGAATTTGAAGTGGCACTAAGTTTTGGGTTTAGGGGCAAAGGGTTTAAGAAACATCTGGAGATGCTGAAATAACCTGCATTCATTTATGTTATTTAGGTTGTAAAATCATATTCAATCTTGACCCACTCAGGAAATCTAACATAAACGTACTGCTGATTTTGACAGTCAGACAGCAAAAACATCCTCTAATGAGCATTTAATAGTCACCAAAAGTTTTGCATTAAGTACAAAGCCCTTTTGATTACTTATTCCACTAATTTAAAGTAAATCTTTTTACAGATGGCATCTGTTAGGCCTCGGTGCGTGTGCTGCCTTCATACGTATTCATTGAAAATAGATTCCAGCTTTAGTGGAAAGATTGTAGCAGAAAGATCAAACACAAAACACTGAGTACACAGTTACTAGTGATGTATTTTCTTTAAATCTCTTCGTAAATACTTATCCAGTAAGATCCTACAATGCTCAAGTTCTGAGCAGCAATTGAGAAATACCTTGGCAAATTCACACCTACAGCAAAATGATGTAGACAAAGAACTTGAGCTCTTCATTTGCTTCTCATCTTCCTAAGTGTAGAAGAATATAATATTTCAGTCCCCTTCAAACCGGATTATATTACATACACAGAAAATGCCGTGAAATGCTTTCACATGGTCCAGCGTATCAGGAGGACATGTTACAAAGAAAACCAAAAAAAAAAAAAAAAAAAAACAGCCAAAGCTTTCCTTACAGATTAATGAATGAATACTTTTTCTAGTTTACTTTTAATGAACAAAGTTGTTATTACTACTTCCTTGAGATTTTGAAAAACATTACGGCAAAGAGCTAATATGTACTTAGTAAATTATGGGATTATGTAACTGAACTTCTTTTAGAAATCAGTAATAGCGCACAACGATAAAAACATAAAATAATTCCTTTTTTGATGCTTTGGGAAGCTTGCAAATTTTCTCTGGCCCACGGAGTGTAATTTAGTGTAGTAGAATTCTACGTGGTTCCTCTGTTAGCTAAAGACATTTACATGCCCCACACTTGCCAATTGTGCAAGGAGCTTCTGCTAAAAAAAAAAAAAAAAAGCCGTTCTGATACGCAAGTTCTTCATTGAAATTTAACCTCAGAGGCTGACAGTTACAATAGCGGGACAGTTTCAACACTCAGTTTTGCATTTAGTGTGACTAGGAAAATGGAAGGGAGCCTTGGTGGTGCAGCAGTTAAGCGCTCAGCTGCTAACCAGAAACGTGGTGGTTTGAGCCCACCAGTGACTCCACGGGAGAAAGATGTGGCAGTCTGCTTCTGTAAAGATTACAGGCTTGGAAACCCTATGGTGCAGTTTTACTTTGTCCTATAGGGTTGCTATGAGTCAGAAGTGACTTCAGGACAATGAGTTTGGGTTTCTTTGGCTATAGAAATTGAAAGATATAACAAACTCATTTACAAACTTTCACTTAAGTCTTTAATTTACTACTAATATTTTTAAAATACATGCTTGAAATCCATATCACAATGCAAATAGTTCGGGGATTCTGAACTTCAGCACAAGTGCATTTTGGGCTGGATAATTCTTTGTTGTGGGCGTTATCTTGTGCATTATAAAATATGGATCAACACCACTGACCTCTACCCACAAAATGACAGCAAACCCACCCCCATCTCCAATTGGGACAATCAAAAATCTCTCCAGACACTGCCAAATATCCCCTGGGATATAAAATCATCCTTGGCTGAGAGCCAGTGAAATAGATAAATCTGGCTGAAATAGTAGAATAATAAATTAACTAAGCTACAGTATCTATGAGGACCCAAAACATATATGAAATTCTAATAATTTGCTATGCTACTTAATATATATGACCTCCTTATTTTCAGGCCATGCTAAATTTCTAAGCTAAGTTTTCATTATCTCAGTTAATTTGCATCCTACTAAAAATAGCATGGGCTGCTTCTTATTTTTTTTTTTTTTTCAATATTCTTCCAGTGTTCCCTGTCTACTAGGAGACAGTTTAAGTATTTGATGTCTTAAAGGTCTTGGAAAATTGGAGATTAGGATAAACAGGTGTTAGACTGAAAAAAAAAAAAAAAGAAACAGAAACAAGAAACTTTCTTCTGTGATAAATAGTAGAAGAAACAGAATGATTGTCCTGGGATGGGGGTGGGGTAGAACTTAGAGGTTGTACATATTAGTTGCTTAAATATTTAAAGGAATGACAAGCAGAATCTGGAATAAAGTCATTCATATCTGTTTGGAAAACATTTGTTATCACCTCTAAGGAGCCCTGGTGGCGCAATGGTTAAAGCTCTGCTGCTAACTGAAAGCTCGGTGGTTGGAACTGGTCAGCCGCTCTGTGGGAAAAAGACGTAGCAGTCTGCTTCCATAAAGATTACAGCCTTGGAAACCCTGTGGGGCAGTTCTACTCTGTTCTATAGGGTTGCTAGGAGTTGGAATTGACTGGAAGGCAGTGAATTTGTTCTTTTTGTTCGTTTTTGGGTTTTTTGGTATAATACGTCAAACAATTTTGTCATGTTTGGAACTAAAAAAAAAAACGAATATTTATGTTCTCTGATTTCACACATTGACAATTAAGGCTAGGAAATATACATGGCCTTCTTTTTTTTTTTTGTTTATTAAAGTGTGTTGTTGTTGTTAGGTGCATTCGAGACAATTCCAGCTCACAGCAAGCCTATATGACAGAGTGGAACAGCCCGGTGAGGTTTGCCAGGCTGTATTCTTCAGAGGAGCATATCAACAGGTTAGCAGCCGAAGTGCCCAACAAGCTGCACCACCAAGGCTCCTTTATTAAAGGTGATCAGTAGCTGTGTGATGAATTAATAAAAACATTCGCATTTGAAAATATTTAATGCCAAATGTAATAATGTTCCTCTACAGATAAAAGTCATAGCTTTTTCTTCAAATACATAACACAATTATTTAACAAAGTAGGTATTCAACAATGTGTGTAAAAATGTGCCTGATGTATGTTTTTACTCTCTAGGTTCAATCTTAGGCCCCAATTTTTATTTCAACAAACAACATATGGATTAAAGCTGGATTCAGCAGTAGTCTGGTTTGGGATGATAGCTATTCCAGTAAAACCTGCAAAAGCCAGAACTTGTGTCAGAGAAGGAAAACGTAAATATTTCCCACTAATAGACAGCGCTATAAAGGCGGTAAGACTGAACTCTGTCGAAGACGAGAACTTTCGAGATCCAGAAAAAGAAAGCAGCCCTGTCTGTCACGTTTGGGCTCTCACAGGTTTCCCTGCACTACGCTTTCACTTTATTCCTTCTTCCAAAAGTTACTAGTTTAAAAAAGAAAATCACACCATCCTTCCATTTACTGCCGTGAATGTGTCCATGTAGTTTGAATTGTTTCCTATATTTATTTATTTTTACTTTTGAAAGAGCAACGACCAAAGCCGGGGACGACAGTAGTTAAGAAGAATTCCATTTGCAAAGAGTGAGAACTCTTTTGAGGATTGTTTCTATGCAGACTGTGGGTCTTTTTCTATTTGTTCTAAGCCATTAATAGTTTCTAGTATAACATTTCTGAAAGCAAACTGCTGGTATGTATGTTGTCCACTTGTACACATTTGCTTATACCATGGAATCACATTTCTTAATTAATACTGCACTTTCCCAAGAAAATAGCCTGATTTACACGTTAACTGTTCTAGGAAACATTTACCAGTACTCCAGGTGAACTTGATCTTTCTATTCACTGGTGTCTAATACACTTGTCTATAGCAAGCTACGCCACCTAATTCTATAGTGTTCTCTAGGATCTTCGCCACTCACCCTCATGTGATTATACGAAAATTAAAATTCTTTTGAATCTCAAATTATATTGCAAGTAAAATGATACATCCATTTCTCAATTAATAAAAGTAGTTCCATGACAGATTTGAGGAAAAAAATATAAATATTTAAAAACTTCAGCAACCAGCAACATTCTATATATAGAGGAGATTCCAATAAATTGTTGGAAGAAACACGTTTCTATGTCCTTCCTACCCTGAACTACTACTTTAATCAAACTCCAGAGGGAAAATAATAAACTGCGACTGATTAGTTTACTAACAGTTATGGTTGAGCTAATTTTATCTGACTCAATCATTTAACATACAGACTCCATCTATAAGAAAAGGCAAAGAAAAACAGAAAGTGTTTATTACCTCATTCATTCCTTTCTTCAATTTCAATTATTATGTTAATATAAATACATTATCAACTCTGAAATCTGTGTGTCGGGCAAGACCAATATTTCTGGTTCTCTATCACATAGGAATGGACGATCTATACCTAATCAGTTAGAATAAAACTATGTTTTAACTTATCCTTCCCCTTCACAAATGGATTCAAAGATGCTTACAATAATTGTTAAAATATGATTGCTTCCGAACCATTATCCAGAATGAAAGATTAATCCTCAATGTAAACATTAGGAAGAGAAAATTCATAGTAAGAAATAAAGGATATAAAATGTCATAATAGTTAACTATAAATCGTAATTCTTGCTTTCCTAGATTCTGGGGCAAATAGAAGAAATTAAATGTATCGGTCTTACTGTCTACTAATAGAAAGCAAACCAGTCCATTAAAAGAAGCAAGCTTCTTCCTGTCCTGTCCCTGAGCTCAAACAGGAGCTTGTTGTGAATCTTTATTTTTGTTTGAAATGTACTGAACAACATAAGTGATGATATCATTAGCACAATGTAAACAATCAGAGACATTTTTCATATCCCTATGTATTAGTTTGCTATTGCTGCTGTAACAAATTACCACAAACTCAGTAGTTTACACAGCACAATTTATATACTTACAGTTCTTGTGGTCAACAGTCCAAACTGGGTCTCCCTGGGCTGAAGTCATGGTCTTGGCAGGGTTGCATTCCTTTCTGGAGGCTCCAGGAAAGTATACATTCCCTTTTTACCTTTTCCACTTTCTTAGAAACTTCACACATTTCTTGGCTCATAGCCTTCTTCCTCCATCTTTGTAGCTAGCAATCCAATTGCCTTCCGTCGATTCCAACTCACAGCAATAGTAGGTTGAATTCTGATGGCATCACATCAGTCTCACCTGCCTTTCCTCTCTCTTTTTCACTTACAAGGGATCCTTCATTACATTGATTACATTGGGCCTGATTGATTATCTTTTCATCTCAAGGTCAGCTGATAAGCAACCTTAATTACATCTGAAAATGTAATCTTCCCTTGCCATGTAACATAATATATTCAGAAGTTTCAGATTAGGGTGTGGACACCTTTGCATGGCCGTCATTCTAGCTACCATACTCTATATCTAATATCAGCCATCTGGGAAAGCTCAAGTGGTATTATTATGGTGTGTATGTGTGTGCACTTGCACACGTGTGTAGCAGGGGAAGTGAGAGTTTGAAGTAAGACAAATGTGTTATTTTCTCATTATCTGCCTGAACAATAGTGTTTTTAGTATCCTGAAGATAATATCCCCAACCCCTAGACCAGCAGTTGTCAATCATGGAGTCATAAAACAATGCAGTGTCATAAATCCGCAGAAGAGAAGAATGTTGTTAAAGCTAGCTAGCACTAAATTGCTCCAAAGCAAGATGTCCAAATATCTTACCCTCAAACTCCAAACACTTATGAAAGTTAATAATGCACTGAGACAACAGGTGTAAACCAGGTTCGTCCTCAGCAATTCAGAGGAAGGGGATTTATGTTCACCATACTTGTAAGTCACAGGCTACCTCATCCATGAGTAAAGGTTAGCTGGAGTTAGTAGAATCTGACACATTGCAAAGGTTATTGTAGGGCAATAGGATACTGTTTGAGAGAGATAGCAGTATAGAAAACAGCCTTGACTATCCCTCCTAAAAGCCAGTGACACCAAAAGGCAGACAACTGTAGACTATAAACACTTTGGAACACTAAAATAAATGAATGAATGAATGAAAGAATGCTCCATTTTATGAATTCAATGACATGGTCAGAACACTTTGAAATTTAATTATATAAACATAGAAAAAAGATACAGGCAGAGAGAGAGGTTAAGTTTACCAGCGGTGAGTAAGAAGAAAGTAATTCTTGAATCCCTGGCTATCCTAGCCTTCCTCCATCATTAGTTTTCACAGCTCTTCTCATTAGCTTTAACGTAATTAGAGAGACTGGTGTGATCCAGTGGAGTTTCATTATCTGCCGTTTACCTCATCATACTACTAGTCCTCTGGCCCAAGGCATCATTTCCACTCTTGGGAACTGTTTCACCATACTCTGTCTATTCTCCTCCCAAGGTATCAGCTGCTCAGACACCATCAATGATGCTTCATATCAGCTGCTCGGACATCATCAACGATTTTCAGTTTACTAGAGGATCAAGCCTAAAATCTTTTGCTTAACATTAAATGCCCGACACAACCTACCCTAACCTATGTTTAAAGTCATAGATAGATTTTTAAAACTTAAAGATGATCAGACCTAAATCTTTCATTTCATAGAGAAGGAAAAGAAAGTTCAAAAATATCAAGTAACTTCACCAAGGTCATGCCACTAGTGACAGGTGAGGACTAACAACAGAAGTTTTGTGATGTCCCGTCAGTTTCCCCACAAATGTCTAACACTATTTTCTATTATCCCTGGTATTCCATTAGTATGAGTGTCAAAGTCTACTAGATATGGCATCTTCATGCTTTGCTATTGTTACATTATTGATAGAAGTCTGGAACTTAACACTATATTTTTGAAAATTGTGTTGAATTTTGACTTTTTAAATTCAAGTCACCCATAAAAGTGTAGTTTTTATTACTTTTCTGCTCTTCCAGGTGTTTAATTTTTTTTCAAATTTCCCCCAAAATTGCAATTTATGTTGATTTTCTTTTCTGAAATCAAATAATTTATATTTATTACAATGATTTTCCGCAACATATTTTTAAATTGTATTTCTTCTGCTTGTCCTGGCTACGTCTCTTTTTCCTTTTCTCCTTTCTTCTTTCTTTCTTTTCTTACTTCCTTTTTAAAAAATGTACTTTTTTGTTTGTTTGTTTGTTTAAACCCAGTGACATTTTAGAAAGATTTTCTGATGGCTCATGAAAATTCATACATGAAAATAAAATAGGATGATATAAAAGTAAGGCAGCAAAAGAAAAAAAAACACTAATGGGACAAAACAATGCCAAGAATAAGACTAATAATGCAAATTATAGTGATCTACATGGGGACAGAGGTGGAACGCAGCTTTGACTCTTAGATTTATATCAAGGAAAGAGAGAAGCCAAGCTAGTTAATCAATTTCACACTTACAAAATTATTTGTATGTAGATAAACTTAGCATTACAATTGTCCTGTGAACTTAAAATTATTCTGGCTAATAAGATTATTGGAGCTCTTCATAAAGATGTTGTCATGGATTGAATTGTGTCCCCCAAAAAATGTGTGCAGCAACTTGGCTAGGTCATGATTCCCAGTATTGTACGATTGTGTTATCTGATGTGATTTCCTTATGTGTTGTAAACTCTGTCACTATGATGAGATTATACGTGATCTCCTTATGTGCTGTAAATTCTATCACTGTGGTGAGGTTATACTGATGAGGTTGACAGGATTAGATAGTGTCTTAATCAATCTCTTTTGAGATATAAAAGAGAGAAGCAAGCAGAGACACATAGGAACCTCATACCACCACGAACACAGTGCTGGGAGCAGAGCACGTGCTTTGGACCTGAGGTTCCTGCGCAGAGAAACTCCCAGACCAAAGGAAGACTGATGACATGGACTTTCCTCCAGACCCTACGGAGAAAGCACTCCCCTGGAGCTGATGCTCTGAATTTGGACTTGTAGCCTACTGGACTGTGAGAGAATAAACATCTCTTTGTAACGCCATCCACCTGTGGTATTTCTGTTGGAGCAGCACTAGATGACTAAGACAGATGTTATATAGTGAACTCTATGTTTGATAGCATATGTACAAACACCTGTTTATAAAAATTGATCAATTTCAACTAAAGATCTCACACACACACACACACACAAGATGAAATGAAATTATTCAGGAGCTTCTGGTTTTAGCTCTGAGATATACAGAACTAAAAAGAGCATTGTTCCCCACTTTAAAACATTAAAAAAAAAAAAAAAAGAGCTGGAGAAATGTCACATTAAAGACTTTCCTAAAAACCGTTAAAGAACTGAGGTTGCAGGGTAAACAATTACTCAATATCTAGAGGGAAACAGGCAAACACAGGAAGAAACAGCATCGGAAAATTTGGTTATCTGCGAGAGTGTCCCCCGAATGTCATTTAAGTTGGTAAGAATATTGAGCTAAGAATTTTTAACTAATTACTAAAAACAAGTATAGACTAGCATGAGAATTGAAGTCCCTGGGGCCATAAAAATTGGTGGTTCATACCTTTCTGCAAGCTTTTCCTCTAACATCAGCAGGTACTTACATCTACAGAGAATTCCTGAGAAAGCTTTCCCCATGGTGCTGGCTGTAGAGGGTAAGGACAGTCACAGCTTAAATCCACACAAACCCATCTTTCCTATTTCCCCTACGAAATAAATGCCTTAATATATAGGAAAAAGGACAAAAAAAAAAAAAAAAATATGTAGCCCGAGGACACTCGTGGAAAACAATTACAGCTGGGGGGAAGGAAACAGGAAAAAAGAAAAAAAAAACCTCTATCTCTGGGGTAGAAATATTTGTTAGGATCAGCATTATGCAATGAAGAAGAGCAGGAAAACTTGTGAAGACCATAGCTCCAATATTCAGTTTTATAGTGCTCTGTCTATGACTGAAGCTTATTCAGAATATCAGAGAAAACACAATATATCTCATACTTCATCAACACACTAAAAAGTAGTGAGTAAAAATAGCATTGGAATACAGCTGAGAGAGCTTCAAGATACTTTTTTTTAACATTTCTTTTCTGTTGGTAGTGTATTGGAAAGATACACAGCCAAGCAGCGAGACCTGAATTCAAATGGTGAACGTTCTTTAAACCTAGTCCAACTTCTGACTAGATTAACACAAAACTGACACTAAAGACCTAGGAAAAGCAAACATGTGCTCAATGCCACACACACACACACACACACACAAATCCCTTCATGTGTACAATTTATACAACATATCAATCTTTCAACCAAAAAAAAAAAAAAAAATTGGGGATGTAAAAAAGAGATAAGGAAAAAAAAAAACACCGTCTGAAGAAACAAAGTAATAATCCAAATCAGATTCAGTTATGGCACAGATGTTGAAATCAACAAACAAGAAATTTATATTACCTATAATAATATGTTAAGGACTTTAATGGAAATTGTAGACAAATGCAAGATCAAAGAAGTAATTTCAGTTAATAAAAAAGCATAAGGAAGAATCAAATATAAATGTGATAGTAATAAAAAAAATTAACAGACATGGAGAATGCCTTTGGCTGGCTCATGAGTAGACTGAACATGCCCTAGGAACTAATCACAGAGTTTGAAGACAGATGAATAGGAATTATCTAAACTGATATGTAGAGATAAAAATGGAGTGAAGAAAAGACAGAGAATTCAAAGCTCTGGGATAATATCAAATAGTCTAACATATTGGAACCTCAGAAGGAAAAGAAAGAGAGGACGGTGTAGAAAAAATATTTGGGAAAATAATGGCTGAGAATTTTCCAAAATATTGACAGAAACCATATCAGAGACCTAAGGATTTCAAAGAACACCAAACATAAGCATAGCCAAAACAAAAGAAAAGAAAACAAAAATGCCAGGCACACTTAAGCATTCAAACTGCAGAAAACCAAAGACAAAGAGAAAATCTTAAACTTAGAGAAAAAAGAGTCACATTATCTACTTTGGAATAAGGATAAGAGTTAGAACAGATTTCTTGTCAGAAACTACACAGGTGAAAAGTCAGAGGAATGAAATACTTAAAGTGCTGAAGGAAAAATAAAACTCTTAACCCATAATTTTATAAAGACATTGCATATGTACTTCAACAGTCAAGAAAAAACGAAGACTTTCACAGCCAAAAAAATATCAGACAGAAGTCATTTCCAGGAGACCTACTCTACAAAAAATGCTAATGGAAATTCTTCAAACATCAAAAAGATGATATAGTCAGAAAGTTTGACCTACTCAAAGAAATAGCATGCCAAAACTGGAATAAATTAAGGTAAAATATCTTTTTTTCTTATTATTTAAGAATTAATCTAAAAGATAACTGGCTCTTTAAAGCAAAACGTGTATCAAACTATTTTTTTATTGTATATGTAAAAATGTCTGAAAATTAATCCTTTAAACTAATTTTTTGTCTTCAATTTATTACACTTAATTTTGATTTCTGAAATTCAACTTTCATATCTATACCTACACCCATGTCTATATATATGTCTGTATCCATATTCTACCAATATATTTTAACAAAGTCAAAACTAAAATTAAAATTGGCATGAAAATCAAAAGTCAATTTAGAAAAATATATAGAAAATGGATGTTCTAGAACCTAGAAGACCTAAGTTTATTTGTGATATTATATATTATTTATAAAACTAATCTTAATCTTTTCAATAAGGCTATTTATGTAAAGAAAAAATAGGTAAAATAATGCACTTATTATGAATTCCCTTCTATCTTTTCTATCATAATAAATCCGAAACCATCAAAAACATGGTGTACCTTTTCCTTGTCCTTCGTTTCCTCATTAATTCCTAAATCAAGTACCTAGCACTTTGTTCATTTCAAAATACTTTCTCAGAACTCTTAAGAAACTTCATTTCCCTTAGGATACAATATTGACAGATCATAAAATTTGCTTAATTATCTCATCCCTTGCCACCTAACCAATCTCAAACTTATTTTCTGTCATTTCTCTGGTTGTACTCTTCTAGAAATATCCGAGTATATATATTTCCCATACAGTTCACCGTCTTCCATTCTAACTCAGCCTTGAGTGTTGATAATTCTATTTCCTACAAATTTCCTTAATCAGAGTATTCCTTTACTCATAGCTTCAATGTTTCTACTAAATTTGAACAGACAGGATTATATTTAAAAAAACAGAATGTTGTTTCCAAAGCATACACAAGAGGCACAATATTTTATATTTATCTTAAAAATGTTGTTATTAATAACTTTCCTTCTGATCTCAACTACTATAATTACTTATAATTTGATATGAGTTGTACTAGAAATTCTTCTAAAAGTTTAGGTACCCTTTAAAATCATTAACAAGCTCTAAGATTAATTATGCAAATTTGGCATAATATTCAAACGTAGTGGTATAAATTGACACTTCTTTAAATGGTTGTTTATGATTATTATTCTTATATTCTAAGTTGTAAACTCTGTGCACATATGAATGTACATTTAAAACATACTATTGGTTATATCCTGTCGTTCTTCGTCACTAATACAGCAAAGAATTAAATTGAGATGAAAATTTAAGTCACATGTCCTCTTTTTAGCTGATTTTTACATTTAATACTGATAAGATGATGACATACCAAAACATTTCAAAACCATTTAGTCTCTTCTTCACACCATCATATTGTGTGTGTCTGCCTGCTTGTATTCATGAAGGAATGAACATAATCGCAATAACACTAACATGAACTGATTGATGCTGACAATCTTTATGGAAAAGGACAGCTAAAATTATTATGAAATAGTTCTATTGCTCAGGATAGAACAATTTTAAAATAACAAACACAAGTCAAATATTACGAATGTTCAAGGTATGGGGTGGTAATTAAGTAGGTTATATTAGTACCAAACCCAAGCATAATCTCTTATTGCATATGAACTATGTTCTAGGAAGTTTATATTCAATTTTATAGAAAACAAATTACTTTGCTAAGCACTTCCTTAAATTGGTTGGCCTGTTTGTTCATCATGGTATTATTAGGTCAATTTACCTTAAACATACATATTGCCTAAACACCAAGCAGATTGAAAACACTTTCCAGACTAAAGAAATCCTGTTTGTATGAACATAAAATAATGAGAGGCAGAATTTTCAGACTTTCATCCTTGAAGGTGTTGAATGAGCACTGGAAACATGGAGAGTGTCTGCAGAACTGAAGCCTGAAGATGAACATGATCATTTTGGTGACTATTTTAAGATGTGTAAACATTAGGAACATTGACCCTGCATAGTGTTGTCAATTGATTATTGCACTTTCATGGGTAATACGAAGTATACATGAATTGACCAGTACATATTGTTTTTTTATGTTATTATATTGAGCAAATTTCTTTTAGAAGCAAAAATGCTATGTTAGATGCAAAAGATAAACAAAAATGAATAGTGCATTCGTCCTTGTTTCACAATGACTGTACGTTGTAGTAGAAGAAAGAAATGTATGACTATGTTTACTGTAAGCTATAACTACTATAGAAGGAAACATACAAACACCAACTGTGCTTTCTTTGTTGGACAAATTGGAAAACATATTTGCATAAGATAATTTTACACTAGAGGATTTTCATCCACTCTTCTCCATGAAGAAATGGAGATACCATCCAAAGAAAACTGATCTTTGGGCCAGTTATTAACTGCCATTTTCATGATATGCTTTTCTGGGTCCTACAATTACCTTTCTTTCTTTACTCTGGGCAATCAAATCAAATCAGAATTGAAAGCACCAATTCAATTCTGTCATCCTGATCCATTGTATGGAGCTGTTCCTATTGTGAATCAAAATTCTAAGCAGCCTGTAAATGACAGAAACTCAAATTATTACAGTTGCTGAAAGTTCCAATTACTGAGGAAATAATAAGTAGAGTGAAGTAGGACGGTTAGAAAAAATCGAAATGTTCCCATCAAAGCAGCATAGAACCAAATACAAGTTACCCTCCTAAATACAGAAGAGTAGGTAAAGCCTAATTATATTCACATTCTTGTATTTATTTTTTATTCATTTTTTATCTTTATTTTAATGATGAGAAGGAATTACACCGTTTTATTATTAGCTGCAAGATTCTGCTTAATTCAACAAAACAATCATTTATTAAGCACCTTCTGAGTGCTGAAGATATGGAGATAAGTAAGAAAGATCTCCTGCCACCAAAACCTCAGAAACTAAAAGGAGAAATAGACGTGAAAATCAGAAAACAGCATGAGATATGTTATAATAAAGACACGGATAAGATGTTAGGGAAACATGAGAGAAGACCTTTCCTTGGATAGCTTTAGGATGTCAAAGAAGGTATCCAAGACGATGATATGAAATTTGAAAAACCAGTGCTAGTTGGTTAGGCAAAAGAGTAGGGGGAGGTCTTCCCAAGTTCCTAGACAGAAGATGCTGCCATCACCGAAGATCACAAAAATTGAAGAAGGGCAGATGTGGAGATCATAGAGTCGTCTGGTATGGACTGAGTGCAGATTGAAAAAGGAAAACCAGTATGAGAGGAAAGTAGGTGGGGATCACAACCTGAAGAAGTTTCTTTGGCATAGAAAATAAATCTAGTTTTACTTCTGGGACCTGATAATTTAAAAACAGGGAATGACATTTTCAAGGCTACTACTGAGAGTTGTGCCAGGCAACATATGAGTGAAAATCAATCCTTACTCCTCAAGTAATCTTGATGCTATAGCTGAGAGCTGCTTCAGTCTGGAAGAAAGAGCCTGTAATTGGTAATAGAAGGGAATGCCTTTTTGAAATGGGCTACAGGCTGAAAGACTCCTTATGGACTAATTTCGCCCCTGGACTAGATTGCCATGGTTTAGAGATTTGATCTTTGTAATGACCTGTGAGGCAAAATAATAATAATAATAATACATTTTCTCTCTTTTGTAGTTGAGATGATTCAACAGGGTCACCACTCAGAAATAATTAAGTACAAGCGCTCTGATATTGAAACTCAAATCCACCCCTTCCTGGCTATCAGATCTCTGGAAAATCACTCAACTGCTCTGTCTCAATTTTATCCTGAAAAATGAGGATGATGATATGGTCTATCGCAAAGGATTGCTATTGCTATTAATTTATCATTATTAAATGATTTGATTAAGGCAAACTGATTGCAATAGTGTCTTGCACATCTTAAGTACACAGTAAGAATTGGTTATTTTTGTAGTTAGTGGAATCCCCAAAACCAAAACCAAACCCTTTGCCATCGAGTCCATTCCAACTCATAGCGACCTTATAGGACAGAGTAGACTTGCCCTCTAGGGTTTCCCAGGAGCTGCTGGTGGATTGAAACTGCTGACCTTTTGGTTAGCAGCCTAACTCTTAACCACTGCGCCACCAGGGCTCTTGTTAGTTGAATAGTATTCCCCAAAATCCATGTTGTTCCTGGAACCTCAGAGTGTGACCTTATTCGGAAAATAGTGTTGTTGCAGATTTAATTCATTTTTAAGATGAAGTCATATTGGAGCAGGGTGTCAGGCCTTAATCCAATATGACTGGTGTCCTTATAAAAAGAAAAGAAGAAACATTAAGACAGAGACAGAAAGAATGCCATGTGATGAGAACCACATGTCTTTGGTGGCCAAGAAATGCCAAAGATGGCTGGCAACACCAAAAGCTAAAAGAAGGGCATGGAACAGATTTCCTCCTAGAGCCTTCAGAGAAAATATGTCTCTGAGAAAACCTTGATTTTGAACTTCTGACCTCAAGAACTGCAAGACAATAAATGTCAGCTGTTTTAAGCCACCCAGTTTGTGGTACATTGTTGTGGCAGCTCTAGGAAACACACAAGTTTTATTTCCCGAAATACAGCTAAGCTAACTAAGAAGAGGCAAATGGAAGAATCAATCCAACTATGACTCCTAATTAAGCAAGTGTATTTATATCTATATACACTCCTGGATGGTGAAAATGGTTTACATGTTCAGGAGCTAACAGCAAGGTATGTGGTTCAAGTTCACCCTGCGGCTCCTCAGGAAAGAGGCATGGAGATCTACTTCCTAAAAATCAATCACTGAAAACCCTGTAGAGCAAAAGTCATTTCTGGCACACTTGGCGTTGCCATGAATCAGAATAGGCTCGATGGCAACTGGTTGTGTTGTTTGGTTCAGCTTTATATATTGTTGTTGTGTGCCATTGAGTAAATTCTGACTCATAACAACTCTGTCAGACAGGGTAGAACTGCCCCATAGGGTTTCCTAGGCTGTAAGCTTTCTGGGAACAGATCGCCAGTTCTTTTCTCTCACAGAAAATGGCTGGGTAGATTTGAACAGCTGACCTTTACGTTAGTAGCTGAGCACTTAACCATTGCATCACCAGGGTTCCTATGTAAAATACGTCTATGTATACATTTGATGTTTAAATTTTAAATAAAATAATGTAATTTTAAAAGAACTCATTTGGAGTATAAATTCTCCATTATCGTACATCAGTAGTGGGTGGATGAGACAGTAATCAGGGAGCAGACACCAGAGCAAAAGGCTTAAATGTCTTTCCATATCTAAGCTCAGCAGTGGCTCTAGTTACATAAGCTTCTCAACCTTGAAATGTTTTATCAGTATCATAAACAAGCTAAAAGGCAAAGAAGAAGAGAACTAAATGCACAAATGATCCAGCATGCTACTGACAGTTTTCTCTGAAAAGAAGAATAAAAGCTTTCCCTGAGAAATTTGTATTTAATACTAGCACTGGTGAACAAATCCTCCAAGAATTCTTTATCGACATTGAATCATACTGGCAAATAAGAGAGGACCGAAAGCCAAATTACCTGGAGAATCCACCTTTGCAAGGAATATCTATATAAAATTAACTTCCACACCCTCTGGATATGTTCTTCTTTCCCTCAAAGTTCCAAACTTACTAAAAAAAAAAAAATCAAAAGTAATGGGAAGACAAAATAAAACCTGTCTTTTGTAATAGCAAGACTTAAAGGAGGAAGTATTAAGAGAACATAAATGCATACGATATATACGTTTTCAATATAGGAAACTACTTATTAGCTCCTCAGTTATATCTATACACATATTGATAGGCAACAGTGATTCCGTTGTGCTAGTATCAGTGAAAGGGAATTGGCCACCAAGGGCTGGAGATTCTGGTCCTTGTTGTGATGCATTGTCTCTACAACCTGATTCTTTTTGTGAGTCATTTTATGTGCTGTTTTGATTCTGTTGCCTTTGGGAAATGGCTACGCTGCTTCATTTTGGGTTGGCTTTTTTGGTTTGTGTTGTTTCTGTCTTTTATTTTTGTAACCACATCCAGGACACAGCATTGATTTCGTGTAAACTACGCTTTTAGCTGGCTTTTGCCATAGCCCCCTTTACAACTTGGGCACAAACTCATTCATTTTCTCTGTTAACTCCCAGGAGGGTAAAAAGTGTTCTGACTGGTAATTCATATTTTCTGTTTTGATTTAATAGCCCTTTGTTAGGCTTGTATCAAAAAGATTAATTATGAAACCTAAATTTCATACCCTCTTCAGATTTATACATAAAAATGCTTAAATCTCCACATCAGATTTTACTTATTACTATTATCATTGCTAAAAATGCAACAACTCATCATTTTCTACCCATAATATCTCTCCTACTTGATTCTCCTTGCTGGGTAGTTAAGATGTTCAAGGGAATACTGAATACCCTAGATCGATTATTTCTGTTTCTATACTTTGAGAGATCCTTCTCGATACAGAACTTAAAGGAAGAAAACATGAGATTATTTCTTTCATCTCCATTCAAACGCTCAATGATTGTTCTTTTGTAAAACTTCAAACAGAAGTCAGGAGATTAGATTGAATTAGGGATAGAGGCATCGGTGAAAGATGATGATAGCCACTCTGTTCAGACATGATATTCTACCACAATAAAATCACACAGAAATTTATGATAAAAATATAGAAGATTGATTTTTAAAGAATTTTCACATTCTAACATGGACTCATTTTTTAACCATGAGTCAACTTTAAATACTGATAACTGAAAAGGTCAAGAAGCATTGTAAGTAATACATACAGGAAGGACTAACACTCTTCAATCTGAGTATGTAGTGGTGAAATAAAATTATGGAACTATGAGCAAATTTGATCAAATTCCCCAAATAAAATAAAACAGGGAAAAAATATAGGCCTATATAGTCTTGGCAAATGGACCATATTTTTGCTAAATGAAGCTGTTTGTTGATCTCTGAAAATGCCATGCCCTCTCTCATCTCTGGCCTTTGTCCATACTGTCCCTTCTGCTTAGAACGATGTCATTTCATGCCCACCTGGAAAACTGCTACACATCTTATGTGAAGAGTTTCAAGGACCACCACCTCTAGGAAGCCAGGCCCTCTTCTCTGGGAGGATATTATCCTGTGCATATCAACAGGTATAAATATTTATTTAGTGAAAAAATAAAGCTCGGAAAAGGGACAGTTAATCAACAAATCACAAAATAAATGGACTCATTTTAAAATGTGACACATGCTATCTTAGGGCAAAAAAATTAAGGCAAAGGATATTTTACAAAATTGGCAAACACTCAAAACTAAGAACTATAATGGTCAACAATGCAAAGAGATTGGAGATAAGTTTACACATCCATGAGATCTGAAAAAATTATTAATATGATGATACAGATATTTATGATATACATGTGTTATTTGTGATTAAACTGATATATGGACAATACAGTCTTCCTTCCCCAAATTTGCCACAGTATCGTCAGATACTAAATCAACTACCGTGAAATTCATCAAGCTCTTTCTCCCTTTCTTTCTTACTTTTTCTCCAAATGTGATATAACATTTTAGGTGTTTTCATATTAGAAAACTATAACTTCTTAAATTTCAAAGAGATAAAATATAAAATGAAGTATTTAACAGACAATGTTTTTATGTGTTAAAATATTTTCCTCATAAGCATTTTTAGCAATAAAATAATTGACAATATATGGAATATCAATTTGTTTTATTGCCTCACTATTTTGTTATTTTATTCCACAGGTAATATTTTAGAAATCTAAAATATTAACTAATCTCATAGTAAACTAAACAGTATTAAACAAAGAGAACTATCAATCCCCGTAACTGTTTTTTTTTTCCTGAGATAAACAGCATAAGAGTCACATCAGATGAATTTCTGAACCGTAATACTTATGGTTATACTCATATGTCAGATGTAATGTGAACTATTAATCTGACTGTATGGAATTTCTCTCCAATTACGAATCAGTATAAATCTCAGCAAGTGTCAAGGGCATTCTAACCTTCCAAGACCACTGATGTGTTCTATAATTGGTAACTCCAATCTTTAATATGTTCTCAGCAGCACCTAGAATGATATTTGTTGGCATCAATATTTTAGAAATGTGTTGTTATATTGCTTACTTGATTCCTTCCATGAAGATTAAGATTTGGTAGTACAATCCCTAAAAAGAAATATATTTTAATTTTACTTTTTTTTCCATAATATCCTGTATCTTTGATTTCTAGAAACATCAAATGTCCTCATCCCAACTTAAATAAATACAGAAGAACATATGACATGATTCCTATCTCCTCCCTCTCTGCAGTGTACTGAAATATGCCCTTCAGAGGCTTTTAGAAGAAACAAAAGGTAGCCTGCATGGAGAAAAGTGTATATTACTGTTTTGTTGTCAATTATTTTCTAAATCATAGTTTATGGGATTGGAGCCCTGGTAGTGCAGTGGTTAAAGAGATCAGCTGTTAACCAAAAGGTCGGCAGTCTGAATCCACCAGCCACTCCTTGGAAACCTTATGGGGCAGCTCTACTCTGTCCAATAGAGTCGCTGTGAGTCAGAATCAACTCCGTGGCAACGGGGTTCAGGGAGCTTATGAGCTCAGAACCACAAAACAGACAAAAAGGGAGTATGAATGAGAAAAGGGAGATAGAGATGCTAAGCAGACGTAAGCACACAGTGGGTGTAGATTCACAGTGCTCCCAGCAGGTATTAACCTAGTCATCTTCGGAGATCTCACTGGTGTTCCAATGGCATATTATCTGACACTTAACTAAGGCTCCGTCTTCACCTTATTGTCAGATAATATGCCAGAGTTGTGTACATGTACACATGCACACATAAAATCCATTTAATCCTCACAATAGCATGATCCACATTTATAAAATGATGAGGGTATTACAAGGCACAAGACTGGCATTCGGAGTGCTCTTATTCAAATCACAGACTACTTGGCTCCAAATCCTTGCTAGTCTTTACAGCATGCATGCTTTTCTTCACAGCAGAATTTCATTTTACACTGAGATTAAGCTCCAAAGTCAGATGTCTAAAAAAAGGAAATTGCTAGAATTGAAAATCATCAATTAAAGTTCCTCAGATCATCTTGTAAATTCTAGGACCTGGGAACTTGGCAACTACATTTGCAAGAATAATTATTTTTGTATTTCTTAGTATTTTATCTTTTGCTTGGGTTATGGGGAGCACAAGCAGAGTAACTGGAGAAAGGCAAAGGGATAATAACGAAACACACCTCCTCACTTCTCACTCAGCCTCTCTATCTTTGTGGATACTCACGGACCCTTCTCCCCTTAGTCACAGGAATCAACTTATATTGATTCTTCATGGTCCATTTATTGAGCCCCTACTAAGAGATCTAAGAAAAAAATCTGCCACATTGTTGTTATTATAATCACTTTGTGAATAGCCAAGTGAAGAGTGTGAACAAATCATTTTAGGCTCTTGTTTCCTAAATCGCTTCTGACACATTTGTTCCATTGCCAGTGACAATGGCATGACACTTTTCTTTGCCAGATCTCCACTCTACAAGTATTTCTTTAATGAAAATTCATTTTATTTAGTGAAAAAAGAAAGTGAATCAAGCAGAAACACCATTTAATCTGTCCTTAATCCAGTTTGCTTTCAATTTAGATAAAAAGGAAACTAATTATCAAAGAAACACAAAAAGCTTTTATTTTTCCTCCATGTTCACATTTATGATATGGAAGAAGTAAATATAATAATAGTACTAAATGTTTGCTGATTGCAAAATATAATTCCAGGAAAAAGTTTTCAGTAATGCGTTTTGTAGAAACAACTTTGTATCAAAACATTACAATTTAGGGAAATCTCAAAATGCTTTATTTTCACCTGCTGAAAATGGTCCGTAGTCAGGTCAATCCTTGTGACAACTTTTTGTTTTTCATATATTTTTAGCCTCTCTAAAAAAAGGATTATTTTCTTCCTTAAACATTACAGTATAATATGTTGCTGTGCTGCTTGATTAAAGGAAAAAAAAAAGTTTTTCTTTAAATTTTTTACATATCTTACATATTCATATGAAATAAGTTTCTTATTTTCATTATATATATAATGGATAATGACAAAAACAATCTATCTTTAAAATGAGAAGCACTGTGATGGCCATTTTGGAAATATAATCTTCCTCAGAACTTTTCTCAAGAAATTTGTGGCTTACATTTTAGAAAGTAACTAAACATCAAATATGTTTCTCAGATTTTATTTTGTTTAATGGTATGAAAGCTTATGCTTTAAGAAATTCTAGAAAAATTAGAAGTATGAGGAAATCTGTTGTCTGTAATTCTGCCTTTAAGGTTTTATCACCAGAGCAATGAGCAGCCAAGAAGTATTTCCCCATAATGAAATTTACAATGTGAAAAGATCGCTAAGGTTGCTGGGTGAAGAATAAATTGTGTATGGGCAGAACCAGAGAGAAGTAAGACTAAATTTATGGGAGACTTATTAAAAGGTTCACTTGATGATCTGGTGGTTTGTGCTACGGTCACTTCCATGGAGATGGAGGTAAATGAGCGTTTATTAAACAACATTTTATTTAATTATTTCAACCGCATACCATTTTCATATTTTAATGGACCTAAAGCTGGGAGACATTTTATAATTAATGGCATGTCAGTGTGGTAGCATTTTTCTTAGTATTAAATATTATAATACATGGCGTCTTAGGTGAAAGGAAGTATGGTACTTTGCAGGGATTGGTGGAAGATAGAATAAAGAGTACTTTATACTGACTGTATGTAAGATAGGATGAATACAAGATATCAAATTTGACTCCAGTGGTCTGGCATATAAACAAATAATAGACAGCAGAGCATCTACGGACACAAAGTACACTGTAGGAGGGGCAGGTTAAAGGATAAATATCATAACTTTAAACATGAAATTATGCCAATACAGAATGATATTCAAATGAGTTGTGAGTAGTCCATTGGATATATGATTCTGGGGGTTGGAAGAACTCTCCTTTTGTGGTCAAGGGCACTCAAGCTGCAGTGATTGGCAGATCCACCTGAACAATGTGTAGGAAAACATGAATATTTTTCCTCAAAATGTTGGGTATGTTAGTGGAAGAAGAGAGAGAAATTTCAGTGAAAACAAAACTAATAGATAGCTATTACTGTTACAGTTACAACAATTATAATAGTAATGAGTAGTCTAATATTTACTGAGTATTTACCGAGATCCAATGACTCTAATAAGCATCTTATATGGATGAACTCATTTAATCCTTGATATAATCTTGTAAGAATCATCTTATCATTGCTATCATAATTTTTCCAATATGAAAACTGAAATTTATGGCATTTAATTAAGTGCAACAAAGTCAAAAATCTGGCAAGTGCTGATTTCAGAGTCTGAAGGAGGATCTGTCTGATGACCTGGTAGGAATTACTCCATCATCATTGGACATGACCTTAGACAACAACAATTTAAAAAAAAGTCTAAGAATGAATTTTTTTTTTTTTTTAGTTAAATAAAACTGTGGATTTCTTTAAAAACTAAAATCCTTTTTTTCAGATTTCCTGTTTTTACCTAATGATCTTTTTCTGTTCTAGATCACAGCCAGGATACCATATTACATTTACTAGGCTGTCTAGTAAATGTAGAGAGAGAGAGAGAGACTTTACTGGTTTTGCTTCTCTAGAGAACCTAGCCTAGGACACATAGATACAGGAATGGAACAATTTTGTAAATGGATGGCAAATGGTGGGATCCAGGTTTCTCAGTGCTGGAGAGGGAGCCTACAGTTAAGCAAGGGGAAGAAGATAGAATGATCCATTTGGCAATGGGTTACAGTTGGAGACATGAGTATGAACTCATGTTTATCTTAACATATAGATGATCACATATAGAGATGTTTATACACATGGGTTAGTATACAAACATATATCTCCTTTCTCTTATCAGCTAAGAGGATGTAGAAGCAATGATAACCCAGTAGCAACAAGCATACCTAACACCCAGATTTTAGTTTCTTATGTCATTCCCAATAAAAGGAACAAGGTGTCTTTGGAAAAATGACTGATTGTAGGACTGGGACAGGCAATATACAAGATGTGCCCTAAATACCATGTAGTTGTTAGGTGTCGTCCAGTAGGTTTCGACTCATAGTGAACCCGTGACACAGATTAGCACTGCCCCATACTGTTATCTAGGCTGTAATCTTTATGGGAGCAGTCACCAGGTCTTCGTTCCACATAGCCTCTAGATGTGTTTGAATCGCCAACAAAGCTGAGCGCTTAACCAGGCATCCTTTTCAATATCTTAGATTGCCAGAAGTTAAGAAACTGCTAATAAAAAACAAAAAAACAAAGCAAAGCAAAACGGAACAAAAAATCATCATGATGCAAATATGTCAAAAGTATACAGGAAATACTTGAAAGATCTCCCAATGGACAAAGTTGGAATAATCTGAACAAAATAAATATTATTAGTATTAGATTATAATTTAAAGTATAAAATAAATATCAATGTGTTTATATTCATGTAAATAAATGATTGAATAGATAAATAAATGAATGAAAGAGAATCTCTTGTACAGAAGAATGTCGAATAATTTACGTAGACAATCTACACCTAAGAAGATGGGATATGACTTTCCACTCCTTAAGTGTGGCCTATGTATCATGACTTCTTTTCAGGGGTATGATATGGAAAAGGGGAAAAAAGAGTAACTTTACAGCGAAGGAACCTTGCAAACACTATCTCACAAAGGTTACCAAGGCCAACATGAATGGTTATAAATCATGTTGATAGTAGATACCCACATCATATTCGATGTGATGAAAATGGCACGTCATCTGTGTGATCTTCCTCCTAAAACCCCTCACGCAGTCTAATCATGAGAAAAACGTCAGATAGACGCCAATCAAGTAACATTCTACAAAATGCCTGACCTGTAATCCTAAAAATGTCTAAGATCATCAAAAATAGAGAAAGTCTGAGAAACTGTGACAACCAAGAAGAGTCTAAGGAGATAGACTAGTAAATGTGATGTGGTATCTTGGATGGGATCTAGAACAGAAAAAGATCATTAGGTAAAAACTGAGGAAATCTGAAAGTAAATTCTAGATGTACTAGAATTTATTTATCCCTTCACCTGCTGAGATTCATCTTGATTGCTTCCAAGTGATTATAAATAAAGCTGCTATATGCATTCCTTGCAGGTTTTGTGTGGGCATAAGTTTTCCAATCTGTTGTATAAATAACTAGGAGTGCAATTGCTGGATTATATGGTAAGACAATGTTTAGCTTTGTAAGAAACTGCTAAACTTGTTTTTAAAGAAACTGTACCAATCGACTTTCCACCAGGAATAAATGAGAGTTCCTGTTACTGCACATCTTCACCAACATTTAGCATTGTTACTTTTTTTTTTTTTTCTTTTTTAGCCTTTCTAATAGGTGTATGGAGCCCCGGTGGCACAGTGGTTAAGAGCTATGGCTGCTAACCAAAAGGTCGGCAGTTTGAATCCACTAGCTGCTCCTTGGAAACCCTATGGGGCAATTCTACTCTGTCCTGTACGGTCACCATGAGTCGGAATCAACTCAACCGGATTGGGTTTGGTTTGGTTTTGGTTAATAGGTATATAATGGTATCTCACTGTTTAAATTTGCCATTCCATAATGAAAGATGTTGAGCATCTTTCCATAGGCTTGTTTGCAATCTGTATATATTTGTTCAGACAGCTTGTCTTTTTGGATCTTTTGCCTGTTTTTTAGTTGGGTTGTTTGCTTTCTTTTTGGTGGGTTTGAAAAGTTCTCTGTATGTTTTAAATACAAGTATTTTATCACATATGCATTTTGCAAATATTTTTCCCAATTTTATATTCTTCTAACTGTGTCTATTGCAGTACAGAAGTTTTTAATTTTAATAAAGTCCACTTATCGATTTTTTTCTTTCATTGGTGTTGTATTTAAAAGCTCATCACCAAACCCAAGTCTTACAGTTTTCTTCCTACGTTTCTTCAAGACGTTTTATAGTTTGCATTTTCCATAAGTTTGGAATCCATTTTGAGTTAATTTTTGTGTAAGGTATAAGGTCTGTGCTAGGTTAATTTTTTTGCATATGCATGTCCGTGGGTTCCCACACCTTAACAATATTTAGTCTTCTAGTCCATAAACATGGATTTAGAGCCCTTCTGATTTTTCAACCTGAGTTTTTATTTGTTTGTTTTATTTTATTTATTTATTTATTTTATTTTCTGCAGGTGGATCCTGTACAAATATTATCAGGCTTATCTAAGTATCTAATTTTTGTGTGTGTTATTGAAGAAGTTTTTATTTCTTTTTTAAATTCCAATTATTCATTGCCGGTATATAGGAAAACAATTGACTTTTTTTTTTATTTTTATTTTTTCCCATGCAAAAAGTTATACATACATTGATATGTGACTCTAATTGCTCTCCCCATACTGCGACAGCATACTTCTCCTTTCCACCCCTGATTCCCCATGTCCCCTCAACCAGCTCCTAACCCTCTCTACCTTCCTCTCTCACCTCCGGACAGAAGCTGCCTGTTTAGTCTCTTGTATCTACTTGAGGAAAGCAATTGACTTTTGTATGTTAACTCTGAATCTTATGTCTTAACTATCCGCATTCACCTATCAGTTCCAGGAGTTTTTTTGTTGACTCTTTAGCATTTTCTACATAGATTATCATGCTGTCTGTGAATAAAGACAGTTTTATTTCTTCCTTTCCAATTTATAATTTTATTTAACTTATTTTATATTTTTATTTTCTTTTGTTGTCTTGTATGTAGTAATAGCTAGGACTAGCAGTAAAACATTGAAAAAGAGTAGTGAGAAAGGACAGCTTGCTGTTTCTGATCTTAGGTAAAAAGTGACTGTTTTCTCACAATTAAGTGTGGGATTTTTGTAGTATGTTTTCCTGCAAGGAATCTGTAGTATGTTTTCCTGCTTTACCTAAATTATAAAATTTGGGGGCAGAGAGTTGATATTTTTATCCCCCTATTATCTTTTTAATACCCATAGGATCATTAGCGATGTCCCCTCTTTCATTTTTGATTTTAGTAATTCGTGTCTTCTCTCTTTTTTCTGCTAGTCTGACTAGTGGTTTATCAATTTTATTGATCTTTTCCAAGAACAAGCTTTTGGTTGTGTCAATTTTCTTTTATGGTTTCCTTTTTCAATTTCATTTAATTTTACTTTTTATTTCTTTATTTTCTCTGTTTGCTTTAAGTTTATATTGCTCCTCTTTCTCTAGTTTTTAAAGTGGAAGCTTCGATTACTGATTTTAGGTGGTTTCTCTTTCCTAACATATGCATTCAGTGCTTTGAATTTTCCTCTAACACAGCTTTTGCTGGATCCTACAGATTTCATTAAGTTGTATTCTTATTTTTATTCAGTACAATATTTTTTAAAAATTTTTCTTGAAATGTTTTCTTTGGCTTATGTGTTATTTGGAAATGCTTGGTTTAATTTCCAACTGTCATTATGTGCCCTCGAGTCAGTTCCAACCCATAGCAATCCTATGTACAACAGAGCAAAACATTCCCTGGTCCTACACCATCCTCACAACTATTTGGGTGTTTTTCAGCTATCCTTCCTTTACTGAATTCTAGCTTAATGCTCCTGTGGTTTGAGGACATATTTTGTATTATTTCTATTCTTTTAAATTTGTTGAAGTGTGTTTGGTACCCCAGAATATGTCTCTCAGTGAAGCTGTATGTAAGCTGTGCAAGATGATGAATTCTGCTGTGTTTGGTCAGAGTTCATTATAAATGTCAATTAAATCAATTGGATTGCTATTGCTTTTGAGATTAACTATATTATTATTGATTTCGTGCCATATTGATCTATCAATTACTTACATAGGGTTACTGAACTCTACAACTATAGTGGTGGAATTGTCTGTGAACCAGAACCAAACTCACTGCCGCTGAGTTGATTCCAACTCACAGCAACACTATAGGACAGAGTAGAACTACCCTATCGGCTTTCCAAGGAGTGGCTGGTGGATTTGAACTGCTGTCCTTTTGGTTAGCAGCCATAGCTCTTAACCACTGTGCCACCAAGGCTCCACTGAATTGTCTATATTCATTTCATTTCTATCAGTTTTTGCCTCATATAGCTTCATGCTCTACTATTAGGTGTGTCTGCATTTAGAACTGTTGTATCTTCTTGGAGTATTCCCTCCCTTAATAATTGAATTTGTTTTTGTAGAAAGCATAGAGTTGTGTCTTATTATTTTTATCCACTCTGACAATCTGTCTTTTAATTGATATTTGTATAATGTTTACATTTAAAGTGATTATTGATGTATTTGTATTAATATCTACCATATTTGTAACTGATTTTTTTCTTTCAGCACCTTAAATATATCACTCTACTCTCTTACTGCATGATTTCTGATGGAAAGTCCACTGTAATTTACACTTTCGCTCCTTTATAGTTAAGCTTTTTTTTTTTTAGTCTCTGGCTATTTTCAAGATTTTCTCTTTGTCTTTGATTTTGTGCAGGTTGACTATGATACACCTAGATGAGTCTCTTTTGATATTTTTCTGCCTGACATGTTTTCTGGGCTTCCTTCATCTGTGATTTTGTGTCTCTCACTGATTTTGGAAATTTCTATTACTATTTCTTCTGTTCCCTTCTTTTTTTTCCTTCTCCTTATGGTATCCCAAATACCTGGATATTATACTTCTTAAATTATCCCAGTCCTTGGATGTTCTGTTGTATTGTGTTTGTTTTTCATTATTTTCTTTGTATTTCAGTCAGAGTGTTTAAGATTACTGGTTCAAGACTACCAAATTACTGATTCTTTCCTCAGCCATTCAAATGTACTCATAAGCCCATTAAAGGTATTTTTCTTTTCTTTTACAATTTAAAAAAATTTTCTTTAACATTTCCTTTCATTCTTTCTATGAGTTACCATCTATCTGCTTGCATTGCCCATCAGTTTTTGCACATTGTCTGTTCTTTTCATTAGAGCTCTTAACATAACAATCATAAAACCCATTGCCGTTGAGTTGATCCCGTCTCATAGCGACCTTATAGGACAGAGTAGAACTGCCCCATAGGGTTTCCAAGGAGCAGGTGGTGGATTGGAACTGCCAATCTTTTGGTTGTCAGATGAGCTCTTAACCACTGAGCCAGCAGGGCTCCATATTAATCATAGTTATTTTCAATCTCCTGTGTCATATGTGAGTGTGGTTCTTATGCTCACTTTATCTCTTCAGACTGTTTTTCTTGTTTTTGGGCGTGCCTTGTAAATTACTTTTTGAAGGCTAGACATATTGGATCAGGTAAAAAGAAGTGAGATGATTGAGACTCTAGTGTGAGGATTTATGTTAATCACACTAGGAGTTAAGCTATGTTTGATGTTTTCTGTATCTGTAGATACCAGACTTCAAATTCTTACAGTGTCCTTGTGTTTATCTCTCTCTTGACTTTGGTCTTTACTAACTAATCTTTTTTAGACAAACTATGTGCCTTGAAGTTTTTTCAGATTTAATCCAGTTTTATTATACTGGTGCCTTTTTGGTATGGTGATAATGTATGTGGAAGGGAAGTGGTTAATAATCTCTCAGTTATATCTCAGTATTTTAGTGGGCCTGTGTCTCTGTTTGGTGATGATCACAAGTGTTTTTGCTTGCACAGCTCCCTGCTCCAAACTTATTGAGAGAGAAAAGTCAACACAGGCTAGAGTCACAGGAATGCCCTTCTTCTAACTGGGATAAGACTCTGGTAAAGTCTTTTCCCCTGAAAAAGAGACCTTGATGTGGAGAATGCTCTGAGTGTATTTCATAATAATTACTCTTCCTCTCCCCTTTCCAGAGCTATTACAGGATCTTTCTTGGATCTTTATCTGAGAACCTGGTGGAGTTTCTGATATCAAAACCCAGGAAAGTATGGAGGCTCTTTTAAGATTGTGGCCCAAGAATTTCTCACTCTTAAGATAGTCCAAATTTGCCTCCAGTAATTCCTCCAAACTACCCTTTCAGCATTCCTACCATATTACGGCTCCAGGAGCTTCTGTGCTAGGTAAGAAGATCCAGGCAGCCACTCTCTGCGTTCACCTGTTTCTCCAAGTTTCAAGGTTGTGGTTTGCCCCCATTGTCATGGATTGAACTGTGTCCCCCCAAAATGTCTGTCAGCTTGACTGGGTCATGATTCCCAGTATTGTATGATTGTGTAATCCGATGTGATTTCCTTATGTGTTGTAAACTCTGTCACTATGACGAAGTTATACTGATGAGGTCTACAAGGTTGGATAATGTCTTAATCCAATCTCTTTTGAGACATAAATGAGAGGAGCACAGAGACACAGGGGAACCTCATACCACCAACAAAGCAGCGCCAGGAGCAGAGCGTGTCCTTTGGACCTAAGGTTCCTGCACAGAGAAGCTCCCAGACCAAGGGAAGACTGATGGCACAGACCTTCCTCCAGAGCCAAAAGAGAAAGCGTTCTCTTGGAGCTGACGCCCTGATTTGGACTTGTAGCCTACTGGACTGTGAGGGAACAAACTTCTCTTTGTTAAAGCCATCCACTTGTGGTATTTCCGTTAAAGCAGCACTAGATGACTAAGACACCCATCAACACAGACTTCTGATAGCTCCAAGAAAAATTGATGATTTTCACTCTTCTTAGCTTTTTCTTGTTGCAAGGACTGGACTGAGCACTTCTAAGCTCTTTTATCTATTTTGGAGATGTATGTGTAAGTTCATAAGTGTAGATCTTGATAAATTTCTTATTTACTGATTATAATCTATACATGTGTAAAATTATGTTATTTTCTTTTATGGCCTTCAGAACAATCCCTCTGAATTTATCACAGTACTTTTTTTTTATTTTTTTTAATTTCACAGACAATTTTGTAGAGGAAAGAAAAGATCTTGAAATTCATATCATTTTAATTCAGTTATTTACCACTGTTAAGGAATTTCAAGAATGAATGGGAGGAGTGGTTGTGCTTAACAATACAAAACTAATGCCAGAAAATTAAAAAAAAGAAACACATACCGTGTCATACTGAATGCATTACTACGATCAGAGTCTGGTCTGTGGTCCAATGGGGAGTCTTTAACATAACACTAATCCACACATCACATCTAGGGATCCCATTTATGATTAATGCACAATTCTATCAGAAAACCTCTCTTCAATTGGTGGTAGGGAAAACTAATACTTCAATACTGGCTGCATATAGTAGAGAGCAGATTATATCTGTTAAACTGAATAATAAACACATTTGATTGATCTATTTTCCCCAGTTTAATTTGTTTTGAAATAATGTAGAGAGGTAACTCAAATGTGTCATATGATTGGATGGTCTGTTTTTTTGACTGAATGAACTAAAAAAAAAAAACTTCTATGATTTGAATACAAATGACCAGATATGATCATATTCAATTGGCATAATGTCTTAGCATAATTTCTTATTCAATTTGAATTCTTTTGATCAAAAGTTTAAAAAATACTTCAAATATATATACGTATATATGTATATATATATTTAAGGAATATATTTGCGTATACTTAGCTGCAAATTTTTTGCCCTTGATGGTGTGGAAAAAATTTCCTGTATTTTAAATTTCTTTCCAAAATACATTTTGACTAAGACACGACTATTGCTCTTTATTTGTCTGGAACGAAAGAGAAAGAAGAGAACCCAAGATACGGTGACGGAACTGCACTACGGGACTGTTTACATGAACCACTGTCTCCTCCACCTTGAGATCAGAAGAACTAGATGGTACCTGGCTACCACTACTGAATCATCTGGTCAGGAATTCAATAGATGAATCATGTCGAAAAAGGGAGAAAAATATGGAACAAAACTTCACATTCTTAAAGAATCCAGACTTACTGAACTTATTGAGGCTTAAGGTATCCCTAAGACTATGGCCCTGACTTGCTCGTCAAACTTTGAATTGAAACTATCCCCTGAAGTCACCTAAGTAACAGTTTAGCCCAAAGAGTAAAGATTATCACCATTGAGATTGCGTTTAAAAAAAAAAATTAGACAAGATCAAAAGGTCTATAGCTATTTTTAAATACAGATGAGAGTGTTGGGGGTGGAGGGGCAGGGATATTAAGTCATTCAATGTGAACCAGCTAGAACAGACATAGGGAGAATGTTGACACAATGTGAAGAATGTAACCAATGTCACTGATCATTATGCCTTCAATCTGTGGAATGGGAGAGGGTTTGGCTGTGCATACTTTCACCAATAATAAAATAAAATAAAAACACATTTTGAGTAGCAGTCCACAAACAAGAACCAGCTCTAAAAGGTGCGGATAAGGCAGTGTCACTGTGCTTCATTCAGGTTTGACCAGTGTCACCCCCAGCCTTGCTAATCGTCTGCTTTTTCACTTGTTGCCAACATTGCAGTTATCAAGCTCCCTTTTCTGATAATAAGGAGTCTTTCTGAAAAAGATTTGAAGTACTTTACGAAGGTTAAAATAAATACTTTAACAGAAAATCAGAAAACCTTATTTTCTCTAACATAGAGTCCAATTACATACTGGTGAACAAGGATAAACACATCTGTTATATAGAATTACTTTACCACAAGTTATGAAGGGGCCTCACTGAAGAGAAACTCATGGTTATTTATAACACCTGAATTTTGATCATATTTATTTTCTCACAGGACAATTTAATGATAATAAAATGATGATTAAGACAGTGTCAGATATAATATCAATATCTTATTACATCAAAAATCACTTTTTATTTTCAAAAGGTCTCTTAGAAAACGTAGCGTATGCTCAGGGTGACTGTTGTCAGTATGTCAGAGGATCATAAAATGTAGGTCATATCACGGGTTAAAATTTTTTGGAGTTTCTACTGGAAACCACTTTAGCTATCTGGCATTTGGTGGTTTTGTGCTGTTGATTAAAGGAGAGGGATGGGAACTAGAGTAGTTGTCAACCGATTTAACAGAACAGGATTCTGTGCATTAGTAGAACAGACTTTACTTTGTCTTATTCTGATGCAATGATATTCTTAATGTATAGATAACATACTGAGTCAACAGCAGAAAGACATCGACTAATCATTTTTTTTCTCTAGTACAGGTAATGGATTTCCACTTAGACCATACTCTTTCACCCTGTTATCCTTCTGATCAATGGCATGTGGTACTGGAGCTAGTTGAGATTAAGGAGCAGTCTATATCTATGAAACAACAGAAAGCTAACCAGTCCATTCAGGAATTGAACCTGTGATGTTGGCCTTGTTAGCTCAGTGGTCTAAGCATGCTCCTGCCATGTAATCACTGGTGTTCACTCACAAAGCTACAAGGACTCTGGTAAGTGAAAGGGCAAAGGCCTCAGAAGGTGGAGTTACTGTTTTCTTTTTTTGTAGTGTTTTCTCCTAAAATTATAGTACAGCATTGGAAGTTGTTTGACCTACCAGACTAAATCACCAGCATAATAGTAAGTCCAATCCTCAGCACTGTGGATTTACTCATAGGGTGGGTTGTGTCTTTCACCACACAAGAAGCATTGCAGAATATCACATTGAAGACTATTATACAGTCTGACACTTCTAGTACTTTTTTGTTCACTGAGGACTAAGTTTATAGTAGAATTTTTTGGCAGCCACAGTATAATCCGTTGCTTATCACAGGCCAGTTGAATACAATAGTATTTACGAATTTTAGGAAAACTGTCTCATGAGACTAGATTTTTTTAATCTTGAAAATTGAATGAAAAGTAATCTCATGGCAAAATCTTTTATATAAGTCAAAAATATCCCATTAGTGTGATGTGTCATTGTACTGAATATTAAATTTCATTAGTATAGAAAAGCTATTATCTTTTTAAATCTGGCATTACTTGATGTGAGTACAAACAGCAAATCTAGCTCTAGGTTAATTTTAGAAATATAGGTACATTGAACTCAGTGTTTTATACTTGATTTTCAGATGATAACGGAATGATGCAGAACCTATTCGCTTGGATTTCTTAACGGCATCCTTCAGAATAAAATTTAATGAAAACCAAACAAACAAAAAGTATAAGGCTATTTTTTAAAGAATATTTATTTGCTTCATACTTAAAATGCATAAATATAATTTCCCCATGAACCAAATCTAATTTGGAATTTCGAAAGTTCTAGATTTGAAGAATAGGAATTCCGCAACGCTAATTGTGCTCATGCAGAAACTGTATATGGATCAAGAGGCAATCGTTCAAACAGAACAAGGGGATACTGCATGGCTTAAAATTGGAAAAAGTATGCAGCAGTGTTGTATGCTTTCAGCATACTTATTCACTCTGTATGCTGAACAAATAATCCGAGAAACTCACTATATGAAGAAGAACTCGGTATCAGAATTGGAGAAGATACATTAACAACCTAATATACGCCTGTGACACAACCTTGTTTGCCAAAAATGAAGGCTACTGGAAGCACTTACAGATGAAGGTAAAAATTACAGCCTTCAGTATGGATTACACCTGAACATAAAGAAAAAGAAAATCCTTACAACTGGACCAGTACACAATATCATGATAAATGACGAAGAAATTGAAGTTGTCGAGGATTTCATTCTTCTTGAGTCAATGATCAATGCTCATGGAAGCAGCAGTCAAGAAATCAAATGACATCTTGCATTGGGCAAATTTGATGCAAAGACCTCTTTAAAGTGTTAAAAAGCAAAGATGTCACTATAATACTAAGGCACGCCTGATCCAAGTCATGGTATTTTCAACACCTCATATGCATGTGAAAGTTGGACGGTGATAAAGGAAGACCAGAGAAGAATTGACACATTCAAATTGTGGTGTTGCCAAAGCATATTGAATATATTATGGCCTGTCAGAAGAGGTAACAAATCTGTCTTGGAGAAAGTACAGCCAGAGAGCTCCTTAGAAGTGCGGATGGCTGGATTTCCTCTCCCTTTCTTTGAACGTATTATCAGGAGGGACCAATCATTGGAGAAAGACATTCTGCTTTGTAAAGTAGAAGGTTAGCAAATAAGAGAGAGACTCTCAATAAAATGGGTTGATGCAGTGGCTGCAACAATGGGCTCAAACTGGTAAGCAAGGTGTGCACAGGCTTACAGTAAGCCAGGTATGTATGGGCTTTTTTGTGTTTACTTACTAATCTGTACTGCACAATCTCGCATGAGTTTCACCACATCTTTGCTGTGGTAAAAAACAGGTAAAATATTTATAACGAAGTAAATATTTACCTCATCCAAAGGGAAAACTTGCTGGTGCAATACAGAAATTAAATGATGGTTGTCTAAAGGTTGGCAGATGGTTTTTGAGTTAGCATTTAACAGGAAATTATATAGTAGCCAAAATACCACAGTAGCTGAGAGAGAAAGCGCATTCATTTCCAGGTATTCACAATGAGCTGCAGGAGGGATTTTTACAATGGGCTTGCTTAGATCTAACTTTTGCTCCGTGTGGTGGTAGCTAGTGAGAATAAAAATACATAGTTAATGAAGGTTTGACTTAAAATTATAGATATTGAATCTGCAGATACTCAGCAATTTCTTCAGACCTGCAATTACAATGTCAAAGCTAATACCTCTTCCTGTGATGTATTGACCAGCCCTGAAGAAGTTTTGGTAACACAAAGGTGATAGAGTTAAGAAATACAATTTGAGAATCACCAATAACATTTCATTGCCAAAGAGACTAGCACTAAAAGACTTTTATTCCATTCTCTAGGATCCTTCCCCAGTATCAGAAAAACAAAGACTGTAAAACAAGAAACTGGAGCAAGTATATTCTAATGCATGTCCACAGATTACAGCCATCTTTCCACATCCTACCTCTCTGGACCCAGTTTCAGTATGTCTCCTCAAATAATAAATTGCAATTCTCAGAGCACTGAAAGAGAGATGTGGACTGAGGGATTATATTTATATTTTATCCTAGGAGGTAGAATTCCTGCCATTGAATCTGCAAGCAGATTTTGAGAAAGAAAACCTTGAAATAGAAAATATTAGGGTGTGAAATTTTCTTCATCCAACATATCAGAGAGCTGGGCCTAGAAACTTGTAGAAACTTCCAGCTACAGGAAATGTTTCCTAAGCCTTCCCCGCAACCCCGCAAAAAAAAAAAAAAAAAAAAAATTCCGTCCAGTGGATTCCAACTAATAGGAACCCTATAGGACAGAGTAGAACTGCCCCATAGGGTTTCCAAACAGTAACTGGTAGATTTGCGCTGCTGACATTTTGGTTAGCAGCCTCAGCTCTTAACCACTTCTCCACCAGGGCTCCAAAACACCATGTTACAGCTTTCTGTCTCCTGAGTCCAGAAGCTTCTCAGAGCAGGGATCCCAGGTCCTAAGGATGTGCTGACTCTTCTTCCTTGGTGGTGGTGGAATCTTCTCCATCTCGCCTCTGGAATGGCTTATTTCAAGCCTAGCAGGATAGTAAAACTGACCAATCATTTTGGTGAGTCACAATTACCCTATCACACAGTCCCACCCAAACACTTGGGTGGAAGTTACAAGATCATGCTTAGAAAGGCCAGACAGAAGCCATCCATCACACCACAATAGTAACTTAGTATTGACTTTAGAGATCCAACTGATTTACCTTTCTGTCATGGATTTAGAAAAGGAATGTCTTTCTTCAGCTCAAAGTATTTTTTCCAATTTTTTGTTTTTCTTAATATGAGTAACTGACATGCTAATGAGTCCATTTTAAATCTTTCTTAAAATTAATATTGAGTTGCAATGTTACAGTATGCTCAAAGACACAAAGACAATAAAAAATGTACAAAACAGGTAATTAATAATAAATGCCCAATCAACGCCCACGGAAGCAGCAGTCAAGAAATCAACCAACGTATTTCATTTGGCAAATCTACTGCAAAAGACTGCTTTGAAGTGTTGGAAAGCAAAGATGTCACCTTGACGACTAAGGTGCACCTGACCCAAGCCATGGTGTTTTCAATCATCTCATATGCATGGGAAAGCTGGATGATGAGTAAGGAAGACCAAAGAAGAATTGACGCCTTTGAATTCTGGTGTTGGTGAAGAATATTGAATATACCGTGAACTGCCAAAAGAATGAACAAATCTGTCTTGAAAGAAGCACAACCAGAATGCTCCTTAGAAGCAAGAGTGGTGAGACTTCATCTCACATACTTCGGAAATGTTATCAAGAGGGATCAGTCCCTGGAGAAGGACATCATGCTTGGTAAAGTAGAGGGTTAGCAAAAACGAGGAAGAACCTTAAACAAATGGATTGACACATTGGCTGTAACAATGGGCTCAAGCATAACAACAATTGTGAGGATAGCACAGGACCAGGCAGTGGTTCGTTCTGTTGTACACAGGGTCACTATGAATCAGAACCGACTCTACGGCATCTAACAACAACAGCATGCATTGCGAAAGCTGGACAGTGAATAAGGAAGACTGAAGAAAAACCAACACATTATGGTGTTGGCGAAGAATGTTGAATATACCATAGACTGCCAGAAGAACGAGGAAGTCTATCTTGGAAGAAATACAGCCAGAGGGCTCCTTGGAAGCACCTGAGACATGTGCAAAAGACCCTGAAAACTACTTCCTGACTGTATGGGTGATATTATGCTCCATCCCAGCTCTCTGGGCGTCGGAAGAATAGAAATGACTGACATAAGTTGATCACTGTGAGCAATCATCCTTCTCTTTCCTGTTTGCCAGCTCTGCTGTTTCATTCTACTGACGCATCATCACTCAGCTACCCCTAGGGAAGTGTTCCACAGAATCGTATCACTTCAGCTTCATAAGGATAAGACATATGTCCAGTACATTATACAAGGCAAACAAACACACAGAAGTGTTATGCCCTCCACACTTTCCCCTTTGCAATCAGGGAAGATAAAGCAAAAATAAATTGATCTTCATAGACTGAATTTGATGTTATAGCACAGTTCCCCCTCATATTACATATTCTCATAACATTAACTCCTATCTTTTTGATTTGTAACATGCTTAACGTTACCTAACTTTCAACTTGGGAATGTTGACACTAAATAAAATTAATGTAATGACTTTTTGAAAATAAAGTTATTCTGCTTATACTATGTGAGACCTTGTGATCAGAACATTCTAAAACATTGTTTGTAAGTTTGCTTGTTGGTTTTATCGGTAGTTCCTTGGCTTTGAAACTTCCAGTGAGTCTCCCTTGACATAAATATTATCCAAATTCCTTATATATTTCAAGTCTCTCTGCCAGACAACCTCGAGCTGCCTTTCTCTTTCTTCTAACAGTTTTTCAGCATTAACTCTTTGCCCCATGAGGTAAATAACAGCACCATTTATTGAGCAGCTTCTACGGTCAATCGCCTTGCTTATATAAATACATTTAGTTGTCACAGTAACATTTGGTTTACTCTGTTCTATAAATAGACAACAGAGGCTTGGAAAACTTAAGCAAGTTGGTCTAAGAACACAAAAGGACTGATTGCGAAATGCAAGCCCTTTACACTTTAAAAGTGGTGACTTATTTCTCTCAAACAAGCAGTGTACTACCTGCCTCATTATACCATCCTATGTATTTATTCACCCTGGGATATATTTTCACTTCTTCTTTCTTCCCTTCCCCTTCCTTCCTTCCTTCCTTCTTTCCTTCCTCCCTTCCTCCCTTCCTTCCTCCCTTCCTCCCTTCCTCCCTCTCTCCCTCCCTTTTGCCGTTCTTCCCTCCCTCCTTCTTTCTTCCTTCTTGAGAAATGATCGTGTGTTTGTTATGATTCTGAACATAGGGCTTAGTCTAGAGGACTGAATGACATATTTTTAAAAAAGCAAAACATCATGCTATGTGCGTATGTATCGGGGGTGTCCGCAATTCATGTATAGACTAGAGAAGTTAACTGTGAGTAATTTTACAGGAGATGCCATCAATATATACATCTTAATGGGACTTAATAGCAGTTAATGATTATGCATTACCTATTGAATAAGTACCAAACACTTTAACCCAACATGCAAGATTATTCATAATCTGAATAGGTGGATAGATAGATGACAGATAGATTAGATAGATGTGCATTTATACATATCATGCATATATATGTTACATATAGTTATGTATATATTTATGTTATGTTATATAATACATATTATTAGATATAAAATGGTTTTATAAAATAGTGCAATATCTATTATACATATGACATATGCAATATAACACATGATTATATATTATATAGCATATGTTATAAATTTTGTTGTCATGTGTTATATAGACTACATACCATATATACAATACATCTTATAGACCAAGCCAGACCAAAGAGTACAAATCTCGTATGCCATGTCGAAGTGTTTGATCTGCACTCAGAGGTGATGCAGAGCTACTAACCGCAGTGAAACCCATCTCCTCTGGAATTTACCACGACCTACACTGAGCTTCCCTACTTGTCCTGAAACTGAATCAGAATAAGATGATTGGCATTTAAATCATTAAATCTTCTTAGGTACTTAATTTGGCTTATTATGTCATATCTCTCTTGTATATTTACAATATTTTTACCCAAATAACGCACACCTTCTATGTTTGTTGGCCAACCGCGCCCCCCACAAGGTATTTTTGTAAGTGCACTATGCTAATTTTTTTTACAACAGCACATTAAAAAACATTAGCATAGCAGCACTTATGAAAATACCTCGCAAGGGGGGGGTGCACTTTGCAAACAAACATAGAACGTACAGGTTATTTCTGTAAAAATATAGTATAAAACACATAATATTGGCATATATTGATAATCTGCAAATATATATATTTTATAAAGGCAATGTGAGCATTGCCAAGTTCAGGACCTATGACAAAAAATATCTACACCTAAACTTTAGTCAACACTGTAGCTGCTTACAATGCCCCCCATAAAGACGTGTTTTAAAATACACACTATTCATAGTGTACCATATTGTAGCATTTCTAAACAGAATCAGACATGATGATTTCTGCTCCCTGATTTATAGCCTGGTTTACCACTGTGTTCGCATTGGCTCATTAAATATAAAAACCCATTACCGCTGAGTTGATTCTGACGCATATCAACCCTATATAGGACAGAGTAGAACTGCCCCATAGAGTTTCCAGGGCTGTAATCTTTACAGAAGCAGATCGCCACATCTTTCTTCTGTGGAGTGACTGGTAGGTTCAAACTGCTGACCTTTCAGTTAGCAGCTTAGTGCTTTAACCACTGCACCACCATTAAATATAGAAGAACTTTTAAAAAGTGTTGCTTATACAGTTTGTACATCTCAGCTGAGACTAAGTCCAAAAAAAACCAAAACCAAATCTGGTGCCATCAAGCTGATTCCAACTCATAGTGACCCGTTAGGGCAGAGTAGAACCACCACATCGGGTTTCCAAGAAGCAGCTGATGGATTCAAACTGCTGACCTTTTGGTTAGTAGCTGAGCTCTTAACCACTGCGCCACCAGGGCTTATTTTTTAGTGGAATATACTCAAATATGCAAATTAATCAGCACCTTTTACTTTTTAGATGTTTAAGTGTTTGTTATACAAGTGAAAAATTTTAATATATTTACCTTCATCCAGAGGAGCACCTCATTCAATAATACTTTGTCCTGAGTTTTAAAGGATTAGGTGAGTTTTCTTAACTTTTCTTTTTGATTGTTTTAGAGACGCAAACCCATTGCCTTCAAGTTGGTTCAGACTCATAGTGACCCTATAGGACCATAGGGTTTCCAAGGAGCACCTGCTGGAGTCAAACTGCCAACCTTTTGGTTAGCAGCTGAGCTCTTAACCACTGTGCCACCAGGGCTCCTTACAGACAAAAGCATCCTTCATTTTCTTCTCAGTGGTCTTGTTCCGAGGGCAGCTGAGTGGCTTATTTTGGAAAATACTTGAACTCTGGATGGTCATACCATAAATGACAACAGTCATCCTAAGTCATAACTTGTGTCAGTTATACGCAGGTTGAACTTTTAAGTGAATTACAGAAAACCAGCTGGAAGAAACAATTTCATACCATTTCTGGGATATTAATCATCTATTTTTACCTAATAATAATGCCACAATATTAGCAACTGAGAGCAACACGTATTTATTTCCTCACTGTTTCTCTGGTGTAGGAGCCTGGGTACAGTACATTTGAGTCCTCTGGAAGGCTGCCACGAAGTTACTGGTCGGGGCTGGGGGGTCTCATCTGAACATTTGACTGGAGAAGGATCCCTGCACACACACATGGGTTGTTGACTGATTTTATTTCTTCAAAACTGCAGGACTGAGGGCATTTTCTTGTTGGCTGGTGGCCAGAGGCAGCCCTCAATTTTCCCTGCCTCAGGCCACCCACAGTTCCTGGCCACGTAAAGTTCTACAAGACGACTGTTTTCTCAAAGCCTACAAGGGAAAGAGTCTCCCATAGACAGGCTCTGACCATTGTACGTAACATAATCACGTGATCCCACGCATTTCATCATGCACTTCCTGTCACCGTTTGCGTATTTCATAGATTAGAAGCAAGCCAAAAGCTATGACCACATTCAAGAAGAGGGGATCACACAGGGTGGGGTGGTGAGCCACTTCAAGAGTCTATTCACTAAATATATCGCCCTGGGAAGATTCCAAAGCCCTGGTGACGCAGTGGTTAAAAAACTTGCCCTGCTAACTGGAAGGTTGGCAGTTAAGATCCACCAGCTGCTCCTTGGAAACTCTGTGGAGCAGTTCCAGTCTGTCTTATAGGGTCACTATGAGTCTAAATCAACTCAATGGCGAGGGTTTTTTTTGGGGGGAGGCTGTAGGGGGTGGGATTCCAGTGTGACTACCTCAGTTCCATATAAAAGCAATCAGACATGTTTTTGTTTTTTTGTTCTTTGCCCTCCTTGTGTAACTCTGGCCAACATGAAATAATAATCCAGTTATTTACAAAACTAATTAAACAACACAACAAACTAGGTTTCCATGATTCGACACTTTCAGATAAGAGTAATTTTTCTTCTATTAATTGTCTGAACTCTAATCGATATGCATCTCTTTATTTTATTAACTATCATCTAACATACACAATGTTTCTTTCTATAAACATGTACTTTCAATGGCTCTTTGATTTTATATTTGTATTAAAAAAGTCTTAAAATGATAAAGCAAGAACATGTTTATATTTGTATCTAGAAACATTCTATTTCAATGTGATTTCCTCCCCATCTTAGATGACCATTCCAGGCAATATTTGTCATCTTATGGCTTTAAGTGCCTTTATCCGATGATACCATTGATTCTTTTGAAGAGGCAAATACCTTTATCAAGTAATGTATAAAATGTTGTGTTTTCTGTAGTCATTAAATGTGTTTGCATACAAGACTAAAAATAAAATGCTGACCTTCTTTAAGTATAAAAGAAACTCGGTATAGACATACGTTGTTTGTAAAACACTCTCTGGCTTTCATTATTTTGTCATGAACTCTGCTTAGACCCACTTACCTCAGTCAAGAGATTATGGTTGGAGGCCTTCGATTCCTCTGGGAATTTGGCAGAGAGTCCACTTTATGGAGTACGTTGAAGGGCTCTTCTAATACATGCTTCCTTTGTCTGGGGTTCTAAAAAGAGTTGAGCTCCAGTACAGAAAGCTCATTACATCACCGTAAACAAGTGGCCTTGTTCGAAGATTCCCATGCTGGGTAATCATCATTGTAAACATATGTGCATCTAAGTCCTTGGTAAGATTTTCTTTTTTTCCCCTCAAGGGGTGGTGCCATTTGGTATGTATTAAAATTCTGACTTCGTGGACATTGCTGACATTCAGTTATAAGGATTTCACTACGGGTGATATAGGCCTTATTCAGAAATGGAAATTGTAAATTCCAAGGACCTCAATGATACAAAGGTCGCCTAGAAATGCAAAGGTCAGACATTTCTGGTGAATTAAAAACAAAGAAACTGAGTTTTCTGATATCAAGGGGGCATTTAAAGAGTCAGTTAAGCTTAGAAGCTACAGATAAATTCAAATAGTACCAATCTGAAGCAAAAAAATGATTGGAGAGATAGATAGATACCCACCTCCTTATTGAACAATAAGCACCTGTTCTCAAAATGTAGCCTACAAGTCTTTCTCTCTATCTCTCTCTCTATATATGCATCTATATGGAAACCCTGGTGGCATAGTGGTTAAGAGTTAGGCTGCTAACCAAAAGGTCAGCAGTTCTAATCCACCAGGCGCTCCTTGGAAACCCTATGGGGCAGTTCTACTCTGTCCTATTGGGTTGCTATCAATTGGAATCGACTCAAAGGCAACGGGTCTGATTTTTGGTTTATGCATATATATAATATTGCATATTATCATTAACGTATCAAAATACATACTATGTATCTAGAAATTATATAATATTATAACTCTATAAATAAAACTACAAAATATAAATTTTCTTTTTAGACACTGTTCGTAAGTTTAGCTTTTAGAGACATGGTAGAGTCATCCTTACATGTGTGAAATGTGGAGAAAAGATTTCAGTACAGGAGACATTAGATCAGGAAGAAAATCTTACTAGGTTACAAGTGATTGGTAACACTGGGTTGGAAATTTCTACCACAGGACATTCCACCAAGGATAAATGCTTCCTGGATGTTTCAGCTATGTATTTGCTCAAAAATCACATACAAACATCTTTGGGTCAGAAGCTGTGGAAGCGTTCTCTTGTCTCTTTTATGTCAGCTTACAATTTTGTGTAGATCTAAGACATTTGGTGGTGATGGCATTAGCAAAAAAGCATTTCTAATACTGCAATAAGACAACCACAGACTATGGGCACTGAATTCTATTTACAAAATAGCAAAAGTTTTCTTATTATGGATTTTGATATTTGTGGGCTTTGTTCTAAAGATTTAACTTACCTATTTTTTTTTTAAAAGCACAGATATTCAAATGTTACAGTTATTTGTTCAAACACTGCTTTTCACTTGAGTGTAAATAAAGAAAAGCTAGAAATATTATGGAAACACTTGAATTTGATTGAATAGCAATATTTAACATTACAAATGATTCTAAGAAGATGCAGTTTGTGACCTAAAGACTGGGAAATAAACAAGATTATGATTATTATTAATAATCTACATGACCTTGTACCCAAGTTAGTTTTTTGATCAATAAAAGTTAATTTTAAAATGCCCGTATTTTTAAATTTCAAAATTTATTATTGAAATTCCATCTCAATATTGACCCAATATGTTTAACATAATCAATATAATTGAAACTTTCTTTGATAATTGAAGTTCATCCAATATATTCAAGTATCAATCTTCATAATGTATTGAGGCACTAAATGAACCAGTTTCTTTCTCCAGAAACAAAACGTGAATGTAAGTTTTGAGACAAATCACACTATCCACTTTGCCTCCCTAAAAAAAAAAAAAAAATCCACCTCAATACCTTCTCAAAGGCCAAAATTATCAAGTCTGAAGAGTAACTGCTCAGCCTGAAGAGTTTGTAAGTTCTCACTATTTTCTGGTGATAGGGAAAGGAGGAAGCAAGCCACAGGGATACACACGCACACACACTCACACACGCACACATACATATAATATATAATATCACATCTTTCATCGTTTTAGCACAAGTTTAGAGACTGAGAGGCAAAGGCTAACTGCCCAAGGCTGATTCCCTGCAGGCTGGCCTCCCAGCATTGGCCCACTCTTTCCTTTAGGGAAGCTAGGCTTGGGCCAGTGTTTATGACCATCATCGGTTTGGTTACCGCAGATCTTGGACACAGTCTCTCTTCTAGCCCTTCTAAACAAAGATATTGTCAGTAGTTGTTTATTCCAAACTATTCATCACTAAAACTGTCTGTGCTGTCCCTCCTGCCTTTTAAAAATTGTTGTGGTCTAAAAGCAAATAACGAGTATTTATGGGTTTTATATTTTATTTTATATTTTAATTTAAGACCTCTTTTAATTATAATACTTGTCACAGTACCGATATATGGTAGATTCTCAATAAATGGTTTGGGGAATGTATAAATGAATGAATCAATCAATCAATCAATGAAATGATAGATGCGTGAGGAAATTCTAATCAAACTGAAACTCCTGTGACAACTGTCACTCAGAAAATCTAGACATCATAAGGCACATATTAAAAACTCCAGTTTCAAATTGTCTTCTTCATACACTAGTGTGAACAGTCTCTTTTCATACAATTAAGCAGAATGAAAACCTCTGTAAGACCACAGCACAAGATGCTTCACAGGCCAGATCTCTCTTTAGGGTAACGGTATTCATAAGCTTATATACCCACTCCTCACTTATCCCCATGGTTAGGTCCCAAAGTCCACATCGTTATGTGAAAATTGGCTTTATGCGAAAATGGAAAATGACCACAACACAAAATGGAACATGACTACATCATTACATAACTGCCAAATTACATCATTTTGTAACTGCCAAAGCACCGAGAGTCATGGCCCAGCCAAGTTGACACATAACCTTAACCATCACAGCCAGCGTGACCCTTGCCTCACACCTCGGCGTTTGTTACTGCCAGATATGCATTGTTAGTGCACAAAATACTCAGGAAGTAGATTTTTTACAATTGTCATAAATGCAAAATGTCAGATAACCGGATAGTCGATAAGTGAGGAGTAGGTGTATACGGATTTAGTTTATCATAAAATCACCCATTGGTCTGTGAGATTCCTGTGAGCAGAGACTTCGTCGTATCTTATTTTTATTTCTTCAATTCACACATAGTTACTGGTCAGAGTCTGCAGTCAGTAAAAGTTGCTTTCTCAGCTGGTCTAAAAATATACAATGACCTATAACTGAGGTTTCTAAGTTCTTTAATATTCCAATTGAAGACATCGAAATGGGCTATGGAAGTTATATTCTACTAAGTAAGAATTAGTCTACATGCTTCTTGAAGATGGAGACCACATCTTAACATTTCTTTATTTTTGAGACCTAGCCCAGGGCCTAGCACATAGTACTCATGCCATTAAGAATTTTATAATAAATGCATTAATAAATGAATGAACGAACGATTCCTTGCTGTCATTGAGACCTATGCACATCAGACTTCTGTTCCCATGTTTGGATTAAGGCATGTGAAATTAGAATGGAAAGTTAAGAACTGAAAAAACAAGTAATCAATTTTGCCAAGGTCTCTTAACATCTCAAAACTGCCAATTTTAGTTCACATGGAACCAGTTGTAGTTACGAGTTAACCAGAAAGGCTGAGAATAGCCAAGGAAAAGTAGTTATCTTCACTTTTGATTTAAGTAATTTGGCCTCTATGCATATGGGAGCAGTAACAGACTTAAATGATTGCCACAGGCTGAAACAAAAAGACACATATTTCTGTGCCCAGCGTGGAAAAAAAGATGTGAAAAATACAACTGCTCAGTCAACTGCAGTGACAGGTCGTGATTTTATTATTGTCTCATGTCACCCCTGAGCTTGAAAAGCCGAAAAATTTATAAGCCAGCCAAGCCCTTCCCAGCTGGATCATCTTTTTCCATCAGGAAACTTCCATGGAATCTCTCACTCCTTCAGCCTCCTCCATCTTTGGCTCCTCCAACCGTCTCCCCATAAACAGAAAATGACATTATGTCACAGCCATGGAGCAATCTGGTGCTCTTAAATCCAGGGAAGGACAGATTTTCTTCTCTCCAGATAACACAGCATACTCAGTTTTCAACTGTGAAGGTAAGACCCTTCAGTACAACGTGTGTGACCCAAGACTGTTATCAAAATAGGGTTTTCAGAGAGTCATCAGCAAAATGTCCACGGACCTGGGAGTGAATGTGAAGAAATGTTTTTCAAACCACTTCAAAATCATCTGGCCAAAAACATGTAAAAAATACTAATCAAACTTTTTTTTTTTTAAGTTTCCCCTTCTTCCTCTCAAATGTGAATAACTATTATGTTACTCTTTAGCAGTGACAGTCATAATCTCTTTCTACTTGATATTGTTCTTGACATCTTCTTTTTTCTTTTTAGGATTTTTATTTTGTTTAATTTTTTCTTGGCTTGACAACTTGTGGTGCCTATGGTTGGAGAGGCACAGAATCAAATGCTCAGCCACTGAGTTCGTCAAAGCATTGACATGGTAACAAGGGAGGGAGTCTTTGAGAAGCACCATTATACATTTAAAGAGGGAGGCCTCCATTCAGCTTGAGAAAAAGACGGCAGGGTTTAACTTGTGCCTAATAGAGGTGCCTGCTCTCAAATGATGTGAATCTTAAAACAGCAAGTATTTTACTGAATGTAATATGATGATGGTATTTACCTAGAGGTTTGGTTAAGCTATAACCACCTGAGCTAAAAGGAAAGCCTTTTCTGGGGTTGTGGGACCTAGAAATCGCTTACTAAAAAGGGATAAAGACATCTGAGCATCACAGTCTCCCTAATCCTGTCCTTCTCCAGTCTGTCTCTCTCTTCATCTCTCCCCCACTCTCTCCTCCCCCAAAACAAAAATCCCACTGCAATCCCATGACAAATGTTTCTGGGTAAGCGAACAAAATAGAGGGAAATTGCTTTTGTGCTGTTGGCTTTCTAAGAAGACTTTGGAGGGTAAACGGAATCCAGGAAAGAAGGAGTTAGAAACACTATGTTTTTAATTTTAATAAAGCATTTCATGTCTTAATTTACAAACACAGAGTTCATTTTTCAGGCTAAGAGGCACTGTTGCTACGTGAATTTGTTCGGTGAGGTCGGCCACCTTTTTTCCTCTCATGCAGACAATACTGCACACACTATATTCAACTCATACAAATTTACCCCATAGGAAAATCAATGCCTTCTTGGTCATGCCAACCTAGTTATTTTTCTTTAATGATCTGGGGCTGACTACACACAGCCTAACAATGTCCACTAGAAATAGATGAACTCGGCCTTTCAGTCTGTGTGAGCTGGCTTCCAATGTTGGTTAAGAAGACAAAAGCCAGCCAAACAAAAGATTCTCCCCACTCTTTGGTGGCTTTGATGCTGCTTTTCAGCCCCTTGGTACAGTGACAACCTCATAGCTCGTGATTGATCTGAGAACCTGTACACTTGGATTCCCTGCAACTTTTTGTCTGGGTTTCACTGGCATCTATTTTGCATTCAGGGCCGGTATCTGTGACTTCATCATATCCATGTCCTGCCACTAGATACAGAAGCGCTTTGTTGGGCCTCTTTTCATGCGGGAGGAGTTTCTCCTAGGGGTTGCTTCTTGTTCTCAAACATGAAAATGTGCGAAGCATAAAACTCCAGCTGTGAATACTTACCTCCCTGCAGTGTTAAAAAGTTCAATACACAAAACACCTGGCTTCAAGTAAAGTGTACCTCAAGATCTACGGCAAAGAGACAGATTTAATATACCCCATAGGGCCCTCAGGCGGTTTTTAGATTAAAGACATAACACACTTTTTTTTTTTTCAGCTGAGGTTTTCCTACTTTACAAATAAGGAACCAATAAACATTGTGCATTTGAAGGGAGAGTTGTAAGAAAACAGTGGAAAGGATCATTGTCATGTAAATGAAAGTCACACTCAAACATTACATAGACACATTGAATGTGTTTATTACTGGTCAGTAAAATTCTTTTTAACAAGTGATAGATGTGGCCCAAAACCTCAGTGATTTAAATTCTGTGGGGAATAGTAGCTCTTTTAACTTCAGTAACTTCTTAAATGTTCATCGTTAATATTATTTATTTACTAGGAGAGAAAAGTGGTAGACCAGCCATTTTCATGTTAGAACTCTAAAATAGTGAGCAATTATTATTAAAACAGTGAGAAATTGAAGAACCATTGAATAAATATTTTTATTCAGTGGTGTTAACTTCTTCAAAAGATAAACTTTTTGAGATAGAAAAAAATATGGAAAAATATTGAGAGATGAAGAATGTAAATGGCAGGAAATATTTTAATATTGTTTCTTACAAGGTATTAAGAACAAAATACCTTCAATATGTTATTTTTCTTTTTTAAAAAATTTCCTATCTCAACATAAAAAGGACAAAGTGTCTACCCCTAGTGAGTATGGAAATTTTAAGTGTCTGTGGATTTACAAGGAATCCTCTCAATGAGGTACATGGTCTGGTTCCAAGAATGTTCTAAAAGCTACAAGAGAAAGCAGCTTTGCAGGTCTCACTAGCCCTTCCTCTCCACTCACACCTGTGCATTCTTGTCTGGCTTCTTGCCTGCTTTTTTGGCTTACATATCCTAGGATAGTTCAGAACAAGTTTCTGCCCAGAGATAGAAACAGCTCTCAATAATAAATTGCTACATAGCATTCATTTATGTGGATCATTTCCCATATTCCACCTTTGGGATAGGGGAAAGAAGGCACCGAAATTCAGCACTCTGTAATACACAAACACATCAGAAATGCAGCTGTTAAAAAGCATGGACCAGATGGAATAATTTGGAAAGGCCAAAAAACCAAACCCATTTCTGTTGTGTCGATTCCAACTCATATTGACCCTATAAGACAGAGTAGAACTGCCTCATAGGGTTTCTATGGAGCGGCTGGTGGATTTGAACTGCCAACCTCTTGGTTAGCAGCTGAGATCTTAACAACTGCACCACCAGGGCTCCAATCTGGAAGAGGATAGCGATAATGGTTGTACAACATGAAGAATGTAATTAATATTAATGAATTATACATGAAGGAATTGTTTAAAAAAATGCACTAAGCCTTTGATCAGAACTCCTGGGTTCAAATCTAAAAGTTGGTGATACTGTCACTATGACACTGGGAAAATTATTGTACTGCGGTTTCCTTATCTGTAAAATAGAGATAACACTCGTAGCAATTTCATTACATTCTGAAGAGGATGAAATGATTTAAAACTGATAAAGTGCTTAGAAGAATGCCTGTTCACATAGTCACACCAGGAATTGTTAGCTATAATTATTGCTGTTATTATTACTGTTATTATTAAACATTGATTTTAGTAAACTCTGAGTCTACATTATCTGCACACTCAACAAGTTTTGATTCTATTTTACTTAGTCTTTTTTCTAGGCTTTTATTCAGAACATATAGCAGAAATGAAAGATACTGATGTTAAATATAAGTATTGTGTTATGCATTTATTCAGCAAACATATATTTATCAAAACTTGAGGAGCTCCTTGGCTTCAGCCTCCAGGATTTTCTCCTGTTGGAACAAAGGCATGGTATGAGTTTGGGATTGTGGATCTCTACATGACCGGAACAATGTATTGCATTGGGCAAATCTGCTGCAAAAGACCTCTTTAAAATGTTGAAAAGCGAAGATGTCAATCTGAGGACTAAGGTGCACCGGATCCAAGCCATGGTATTTTCAATTGCCTCATACGCATGTGAAAGCTAGGCAATGAATAAGGAAGACCTGAAAAGAATTGATGCCTTTAAATTGCGGTGTTGGTGAAGAATACTGAATATACCAGAAGAATGGTCTGCCAGAAGACTGAACAAGGCTGTCTTAGAAGAAGTACAGCCGGAATGCTCCTTGGAAGTGAGGATGGGGAGACTTCATCTCAAGTACTTTGGACATGTTATCAGGAGGGACCAGACCCTGGAGAAGGACATCATGCTTGGTAAATTAGAAGATCAAAGAAAAAGAGGGAGATGCTCAATGAGATGGATTGACACAGTGGCTACAACAATGGGCTTAAGCATAACAACAATTGTGAGGATGGCACAGGACGGGGCAGTGTTTCCTTCTGTTGTACGTAGGGTTGCTATGAGTCAGAACCAACTAAACAACAGCTAACAACGACAACAAAGCACCAGGAATGGTTATATTTTTAGTTTAATGTGCATAAAAATGAGGTCTCATTTAATATCTCTGATCATAAATACATAGTTACACTCTTGTTTATGCAAGAGTGGTTTGGAATAATAAAATACTCCTCCAGTCAATTAGCTGTCACACTCTCTTCAATAATCATTTTGTTCTCCTCACAAAATTAACCAACACCCCTCCTCACTTTTCCACTCATCACTTAGATGAACTTGCAAAATAGGAAGCCCTGGATGGAATAGCTCTTAATGTGTTGCTACGTGCTTCAGTAACCTCCTTTTTATTATTAAAATGAAGGGAGTGTTTTTTTCCTTATGCCTAAAGTCAGTATAATCATCTATGTTTCAATACTATTTAGTCTCCTTGCTTCCATTTTTACCAACTTTTTCTTTATCCTCTATACAGCCTTAATCATCCTGTTCGTCAGATTGCATCTTTTTTCTACTGGAAATCTTCCAATAATTCCCCATTTCACTCAGAGTAAACACCTAAATCCTTCTTATAACCTGCAAAGCCCTAGAGCTATAGTTGTTAAAGTGTCTCATTGGCATCACTTGGGGACTTGTTAGAAACGCAAATTCTTGGGCCCCACCTCAGATATATTGAATCAGAATCACTGGGAGTACAGACACCTGCATTTTAATAAGCCCTCCAGGTTCATTCTGTTCTGTTCTATTCTGTTCTGTTCTGTTCTGTTCTCTTCTCTTCTCTTCTATTCTTCTATTTATTCTATTGTAAACTCATGTTTCTCCTTTCTTCCCATTAAACAGCCCTGATATACTTCCAGCTCAGGTCATTTTCACTGTCTGTCTTCTCTGCTTGAAACGTCATTCACTCACAAAAATTCATGCCTTAATTCCATTTATTTACTCAAATATTACCTTTTCAGTAAAGGTTTTCCCAACCATTCCATTTTAAATTTTCCCCTCCCCTCTCTATATGCGTTCTATCTCCCTTACCTGTTATATCTTCTCCATAGCATTCATTGCCTTAGGAACTATAAAATATTTTAGTGATTTACTTTATTTAAAAAAAATATTCTATTGTAGTTTTGGTGAAATTACACACAGCAAAACAGATTCCCATTTACCATTTTCTGCACGCAATGTTCAGTGACATTGGTGACAGTCTTCAGTTTCTGTCAGCATTCTCATTGTTTCTATTCTAATAGTTCCATTCTCATTAATTTAGTCTCGAAACAAAGAAACAATAAAACCTTTGCCGTACAGTCTACTCTGACTCATAGCGACCCTATAGGACAGAGTAGAATTGACCAATAGGGTTTCCAAGGAGCGACTGGTGGATTTGAACTGCCAACCTCTTGATTAGCGGTTGTGCTCTTAACCACTACGCCACCAGGGCTCCAATTTAGTTTTACTGCCCCCTAAATTTCTCATCTATGCTTTAGAGTAGCTATGGTACATTCCATCTACTAAGGATCATTTTTAAAAGAGCGCAGTTCTCAGGGGTGAAATTATTTTTTGATCTAACCTGCTATTTAATTAAAAGTGATTTCAGGGGATAGTTTCTGTTGAGAACTTAAAGACTATCTCAGGGTAATAGTTTCAGGGATCCCTCCAGTCTCAACTGGTCCAATAAGTCTGAATTTTTTGAGAATTTGAAGTTCTGTCCCTTTTTTTCCCCCCTTTCTATCAGGATCCATCTATTGTGACCCTGATCAGAATGTTTGGTAGTGGTAGCCAGGCACCATCTAGTTCTTTTTGTCTCAAGGTAGAGGAGACCATGGTTTGTGGAGTCAATTAGTCCCGTATTCTGATTCTTTCTGTGATTCTGGATTTTCTTCATTCTCTTTTGCTCCAGATGAATAAATACAAATTGCTCTGTCTTAAATGGTTGCTTGCAAGCTTTTAAGACCCCAGATGTTACTCACCAAAACTCAGAGGTAGACCATGAACTATGTTATGCCAGTTGACTGAAATGACCCATGAGACTATGGCCTGAAGTCTTCAAACCAAGAAAACTAATCCTGTGTGGTGATTGGTTATGTCTAAGAAGTATCCAAATCTGTAGCTCCTGTTCGATTTATTATCTATCTATGTTGTTGTTGTTAGGTGTTATCAAGTTTGTCCCTACTCACAATGACCCCACATACAATGGAACAGAACACTGCCCAGTCCTGTGCCATCCTCACAATTGTTGGTATGTATGAGCCCATCATTGCAGCCACTGTGTCAGTCTATCTTGTCAAGGGTCTTCCTTTTTTTCCACTGACCCTCTGCTTTACCAAAGGAGCCCTGGTGATGCAACTGTTAAACACTCAGCTACTAAGCGGAAGGTCGACACTACGTGGGAGATAGACGTAGTAGTCTTCTACAGTGAAGATTACAGCCTTAGAAACCTTATGGGGCAGTTCGACTTTGTCCTGTAGGGTCACTATAAGTCAGAATCAACTCGACAGCAAAGGGTTTTCTGCTTTACCAAGCATGATATCCTTCTCCAGGAACTGGTCCCTCCTGATAATGTGTCCAATGCACATGAGAGGAAGTCTCGCCATCCTCCGTTCTATCTCTATCCCAATCCCTATCCCTATCTCGATCTATAGATCCCTGGTGATGCAGTGGTTAAGTGCTCGACTGCTAACCAAAAGGTTGGCAGTTTGAACACATCAGCCACTCCAAGGGAGAAAGATTTGGCAGTATGCTTCTGTAAAGATTACAATCTTGGAAACCCTATGGGACAGTTCTACTTTGTCCTATATGGTCTGTATGAGTCAGAATGGACTTGACAGCAATGGATTTACATCTATATTTGTATCTATATCTATTTTTTTAATTAATATTTTATTGTGTTTTTGGTGAAAGTTTACACAGCAAATTACGTTCCCGTTTGACAATTTCCACGTAAATTGTTCAGTGACATATGTTACATTTTTCACAATGTGTTAACATTCTCTTTAATTGTGTTCTGGTTGTTTCATTTCCAGTACTCTAGTTTCCCTGTCCCCTTATCTTCTCATATTTGCTTTTGAGTAAATGTTGACTTTTTAATCTCATACAGATTTTTCTTTTTTATAAGAGCATCATTCTTATGCTTTTATTTTGTGTGCCATTCTGCTTTTCCACTAAAAGGTGATCTCAAAGGATAGTTTTCATTCAAGGTTTAAAAAGTATATCAGGACAATAATCTCAGGGAGTCCTCTGGTCTCAACCAGTTCAGTTAGTCTAGGCTTTTTTAAGAATTTGTATTTTGTTCTTCATTTTTCTCCTATTCTATCCAGGACCATCTATTGTGACCCTGGTCAATATTTCTTTGTTTTTGGTTGTTGTTGTTGCAAAATTATACTTAACATTGCATTTACCAACTCATCCTTTTTTTTGTGGATCAGATAGTGGCATTGATTATACTAGTTAAGCTGTGCAAACCTCACCTCCCTTTGGTGCTACCTTTCTGTCAACATAACCAAAAAGTGACTACTACCTAGAAAATGATACCACTCTTCCCCTTCCCACCTCTGGTAACCACTGATGATCATTGATCTCTGTACATACCCAATTTTTTCATATCATAAAAGTAGGATCATACAATATTTGCCATTTTGTGATTCACTTATTTTGCTCCACATAATGTCCTCCAGTTTCATCCACGTTATAAGATGACTTGGGAGCTTATTTTTCTTTATGGCTCATAGTATTCTATTGTATGCATGTTCCAGATTTTATTTATCCATTCATCCATTGATGGCCACTTAGGTTATTTCCATCTTTTGGCTACTGTTGAACAGTGCTGCAATGAACATAGGTGTGTTTATTCTATTTTTTTGCCTCCTCACAAAAATCTAAACTCCTCTAAGCTGGTGTCACTGCCTGCTTTATTCAATAGACTATCCTCGGGCTCTCAAACAGCAAAAGGGCACCCACCTTTTCTCCAAGGCTTTGGCCTTGGTGACTTTGATTTGATTAATTCCATCTGAACTTTTCCTCACGAACACCCTAGTTTTTTTTATTGCACCAGTACACATATATATAGTTCAGCTTTTGCTGAAGCAATCAATACCCCCTAAATCTAATAGTTTTAAAGCAAACTCATATTTCTTGTTCAAGGCTTGTCTTAACGACTCATAGTGATCCTATAGGACAGAGTAGAACTGCCCCATAGGGTTTCCAAGGAACAGCTGGTGGATTCGAACTGCTAACCTTTTAGTTAGCAGCTGTAGCTTGCTGGAGCTATTAACCACTGCGCCACTGGGGCTCCTTTAGTTTCCTAGGAATGATAGAATAAAATACTACAAAGTAGGTGGCTGTAAAGAACAGAAATTAATTGTCTCACAGTTTTGGAGGCTAGAGGGTAGAAACTTGAACCAGGGCATCAGCAGGGCTATGCTGTCTCTGTTGGCTCTCGGGGAAGAATCTTCCCTGTCTCTTTCAGTTTCTGTGGCCCATGGCATTTCCGGGCCTTCCTTGGCTTGTAGACAGATCCTCATATGCTTCTCCTCCCTGTGTGCATGACCCTCGTTCCTTGTCTCTTCTCTTCATTTCATAAGACAACACCCAGAAGGGGTTAGGACTCACCCTCCTCTGGTATGACATCATTAACTTAACTCATAACATCTGCACGGAAAAGCTCTGTTTTCCAAAACAAGGTCACGACCACAAATGCAGGGATTAAGACTTCACTGTATCATTTTGGGGGACACAATTCAATCTATAAGAAGGTTACATGGGCATTTTGGGATAGGTGCAGCTCTAGCAGGTCCTGCTGTGAAATGAGCAAAAGAAACAACCAGTCCTAAGATACCCATCATGAGGAAATCAACAAGCGTATCAAGGAATTTGTTCTTTTTGTGATTTACCAAGAACTCTAAATCAATTGTTACTTATATAATTTTTACAGCATAATTGAAATACGACCATTTTATTAGCATTTTCTAAACTTTAACATATCTTGGAAATTTATAGTGGTTTATAGTGGCTCAAACCTGAATAATTTGGTCAAACAACAGTAAGTCTGAAATAAACAGAGATTTTACTGATTGAAAAATTTTAATGGCAAATTACAGAATCACAGGATGTTATATCTAGAAAACACTAATTGTTTCATTTAATAGATAAAAAGTTGGATTTATGAATTTAGGCAAGTTCCTGTTGATAAGTAACAAAAAAATTTTGAATAAAATATAGGCCATGCAATTCTGCTCACTGATCTTGCAGGGTTAGTGATGCATGTCCTTCATATCAGACTTTTTTTCTCTATTTAATCTTTCTCATAAAAGTGAAGTGCTGAATGATCAAAGCAAAAAGAAATTCTTTACACAATTGCGAGCACTTCAAGAACCTTATTTTAGATCGATAGGCACATATCCCTCTCCACTCTTACCCCATCACCCGTAAGCTAAAAGCACTTTAGACTAGTTCTATTATATTAAATGAGAATGTTTATAAGGCAAAGCAGGGTATTATTATGAACATATCATGACATCTTAAAAGCAATAACAGCTTTGGTTTTCTAACTAATACATTTAAATTTAACTTTGTATTTATTATAGCATCTGTATTAGGTAGAGAATATATGATAAGTATTATTTTGATATTAATATCCCAGTCTTAAAAATGGGACAAATTAGTCCTGTGATTAAGTCGAATGATGTGCCTAAGCTCACCCCATTAATTAGAGGTACATCTAGAAACCAGTCTTAACAACTCCACTCCTGGCTTAATATTAGAATTTTAAGTAGCATCAAAACCAGAAGTTCTAATTCAATTCTCTCTGTAATCTAAGGGGAGTGAGAAAGGGGCAGGGAGTTTGCTGTATGCTTTCTATATTTAATGGTCATATCTATTTTCAAGTATAGTACATAAAGGTATATTCAGGGAGTTATGGCTAATATGAGATTGCCAGGGAGTAGAGATGAGGAAAAGAAGATCTTTCATACTTCCAACTCATATTATGGGTGTCTTAGGACAAGTTGTTTTCTCTGTTTCCACCTTTACCATCCCTACAACTTCGTTTGTCCAAGAGGATAATGCAGATGAGTTTTGTAATATAGACCACATACCCATTTTTAACTATATAGCAAGAATCTTTAAATAATGATCATCTTTTCTCTACAAATGATATTGAAGCTGAGCTGCAAGGAAATGCTTCTTGCTACTAATTATAGAGAAAATGTACTCCTTAATAGCTTGATTTGATCTGGGAAAAAATGTACGAAGTTGCTATCTGGAAAGAATGTATTTTAGAACCAGGACACCACATTGGCTGGCTATTCACAAGCTCTGCAGGCACCTTGATGCTTCCATAAGCTGATGAAAACAGAAATTGGATTACACTATAGTTGTCACTTGACTCACAGTGAAAAGAGTCTGATAAATGTCAGCCTGTCACTGGGCTGCTTAATTGTTCTATTTTGTCATCACCCAATGTAATAAGGTACAATTTATTCAATATAACATATGGACAAACAAATATCTAACAAATCCTGATTAAAACATTGCCAGATAACAATATAGCTTCGATATCAGTGACAACATACACCAATATAAGTGAGGCAGACAGCCTCAGAGCCCCGTTCTTCTAAGATACACCTGCTCTGGCTTATCCTCCTACACCGAGCAGAATAAGCTGCACATTCTTCTAAAACTGTCCTTGAAAAGATAACCACAGAATAGGCCATAGGTGGCCTCAACCAGTTTTAACAGGTTTTCAACATCATCTTGTCATTTTAAGTGACCTATTAGCTCATTAAGTGAAAAATACATGTAAGCACCCTGCCTCTGGGTGGAGACTTAACATGCTAATGAAGGAAAATCAGCATCTTCCTCCCGGAGAATTGAACCCTTGTCTAGAGAAAATACAAGGTCATCCCCAAGCTCTGAGCACCTGCGTGAAGGTCAATCCTGAATATTCATGATGAATTTGCATTTTTTTCTCGGCTCTCTGGAAAAGCCCACCTCCCCAAGCTGCCTGAGAGCAGTCTTGGAGGCAGCAACCCTGATTGCTCCTTTCCTTGTGCAACGAAATAAAGGCGTCTTTCGGCTCTCCCACCTCAGCCTCTTGTTTATTGGCTGTAACAAAGCAAGCCAAGCAGAACCTGGGGTTTCCACCCGGCAACGTAAGGATTGCACAGAGAGCTAGATTTGAAGTGAGAGATGGTTTGAATCTGAGGTCACTGGAGTTTCAAAATTCTTTATTTTAAATGACATTAAAACTACAGCTCTATGCATTCTTTTTTTTTT
>NW_004444038.1:1501110-1515220 GCF_000243295.1 Trichechus manatus latirostris
TTCCTGAATTCTTCCAATTTTTTGTCTGTATTTTCCATGAATTTGTCTATTTTTTCCTCATGTTTGTCAACTTTTTGCCTCAGTTCTTGGAGAACTCCGGGTATTAGAGATTTTAATTCCCTATGAGGTAGTTCTAGTGTATTTTCTTCCACAAGAGAGTCATCTGGTGTTTTATTTTGGACGCCTACAGGAACCATCCGGTCCTGTTTCTGTAAATGTTTAGATATTGTCTGCCGTTTTCAGGGCATTCAGTAGTTATTTTTCTCATTTATTGATTGTAGAGTTGTTTGTTTCGTGCCTTTTTTAAAAAAAACAATTTGACTATGTCTGAGCAGGCAGACTGTATGTTCTTTGTTGTTTGCTAGTCTGTGCGCTCAATACTTTTTGCCTCCTTCTCCAACTGGCAGTGTCAGTCACTCAGATATGGTACAGCAGGGCAGGGCTAGCTGAAGAGGAGTTACTGGGATGGGTTGTTTGTGGCACTCACTACAGCCACCAGGGCGGGTGTGTAATCAGTGCAGGGCAGGTTCCAGTAGGCCGTGCCCGTGCTGCTTGGCGGTGTGATTTCAAGCGCATGGTGCGGGTAGGCAGGGTGCAGTGGGGAGATTGTTATGTGTGGAGCTAAGATGGATATGGGAGAGAGGAGAGAGGAACAGGAGCCAAAAACATACAAACCAACAAAAAAGAATGCTAGGGGAGCTTGCCCTTGGAATGGAGAGATGAGAGACTATGAAATGGAGAGAAACAGAAAGGGGAAGAGGAAGAAAAGAAAAGAATGAATAAATAAAAATCAGAAAGGTGAAAGAATCACAAAGTTCTCAGGGATCCCACCAGTGCAGCTATGGGGTCTGGAGAAGTTGCTCTCAGGTGTTGCAATACAGCCTGGCTAGAAGGCATAGAGATATACAACGCCTGGTATTCAGGGATCAGAAAGAGAAGGAAGATGTAGAGGGAAGAGAAACTGAGCAATGACATAAGACAAAAAGGGAAAAAGAGGGAAAAGAAAACTAAACAAATTAAAAAAAAAAAAGAACAAGAAAGGCCCCCCCAAAAAAAAACAGAAAAAAAAAAAACCAATGAAAAAAGAAATGCACTCAGGGATCCCTCTGCATGTCTGTGGAAGCTGAAGGGGAGTTCCTTGCCACGCAGCTCTGCCTGGCCAGAAAGGGCTTCCAACTCAAGAAAAGGAAAAGAAAACAAACAAACAATTCAAAATGAACAAATGAACCAAAGCCCCGGGATCCTACCAGCGTGGTAGCCCAGACCGGGAAGCAACTCCACACTCGAATGGAGCCCTGCAGCCCCTCAGGAAGAAGCAAAGATGGCGCATGGAGCCAGGCACTCAAGCGAAAGGAGGGGGAGGCGGCGAGAGGCAAGCAAGAAATCAAAAGAAGCAGGAAAAAAAAAAAAAACCAACACCAGCAGCCAACAAATGACACTCAGAGAGCCAGCCAGCGCGGGCTGGTGTTTCTGGACAAGAGACTGTGTCCGCGCGAAGCAGAGGAGGCCGAGTGTGGGTGAAGAAGGGTAGAGAGTTGGAAAGCGTATATCACAAATTGCCGACGCTCTGCAGCCCCTCAGGAAGAAGCAAAGATGGCGTACGGAGCCAAGCACTCGAGAGAAAGGAAGGGGAGGTGGCGAGAGGCAGGTGAGAAATCAAAAGAAGCAGAAAAAAAAATGCAACACTAGCAGCCAACAAATGGCACTCAGAGAGCCAGCTAGTGCGGGCTGCTGTTTCTAGACAAGAGACTGTGTCTGCGGGAAGCGGAAGGGGCCGAGTGTGGGTGAAGAAGGGTAGAGAGTAGGAAAGCGTATATCACAAATTGCTGGTGCTCTGCAGCCCCTCAGGAAGAAGCAAAGATGGCGCACAGAGCAAGGCACTCGAGCGACAGGAGGGGTAGATGGCCAGGGGCAAGGAAGAAATCAAAAGAAGTGGAAAAAAGCAACACCAGCAGCCAACAAATGGGACCCAGAGAGCCGTCGGCTTGGGTGTGTGAAATTCAAGCAGCCAGCGCTTCCCAGTCAAGAGACCGTGGCCGCGGGAAGCAGAGGAGGCCAAGCCGTGGTGAAGAGGGGTGGCTGGTGGGAAAGCGCATACCGCAAATTACCGGTTGTTTTGTCTCCCGCTGGACGCTCCGTGAGGCTGCTTTCTTGTACCCCCGTTTGCTGGTCTCCGATAGGAGCCTAAGATGGTGGATCTGCGCTGCTTTAGCGGGTAGGTGACCTCTGCATGAATCTCTCCTCGCTCTCCGTTCTCTGTCAGTTTTCTCTCTCCATTTGGTGCTTGGCTGAGTTCTTTATCTCTTCATTTGATGTTTTAGGGTTTCAGGATTGTTGTATTCTGTTCGGCTTAGTTTCTCGGATCTTTGCTGTGGAGGGACAGCATGGTGCTTCTGCCTAGAGCGCCATTTTTCCGGAGCCTCCTCTATGCATTCTTAACAAGGATATATATATATATTGCAGCTTTGTTAACTCCTCTATAAGGATTTGCATGCAGAAGGTCAATTGGGATGCAGTGGACTCAGGTGGTAGATATGTGAGAAAGTAAGGAAGGCCAGAACGGACAGAGCAGGGAGTTGACACTCAGTGTGGTTGCAGTTGAGGCCACTGAGACCTCTGGCACTGAGATGCCCTTTAAGAACTGTCACAGATTTTGGTAACGATGCTGAGCCCATAATTCCCCACATCCTCCAGTAATTGACCAGGGACCACCCACTGGAAGGCATGTAACCTTGGACAAGACAGTTCCCTGCAACTAAAGACCATGCCCACTGAGAGGCCCATTTGTGCTCCATCACAACACTTGAGGGGTGAGTGTGTCAGACCTGAAGAAGGTATCTGGGCAGAACCTCACAGTATCCACTTCATACCTGTGCATAAACCATCGCAAAAATAACGTTTGCAGAGTGTGATTTTATCCCAGTAGTCCAAGATCGCTATGAGTTAGAATCAACTCAACAACAGTTGTGTTTTTTAGTCCATGATGCATTCAATCTACTCAAAGGACAAATTGTTAGTAGGTAAAGTGAGAAATTTAACACCAGACAGCACAGATAACCAGGATTTTTCTCATAACTGTTCTCACAGTCTGAAGAAGGCCGACACTCACTCTTTTCCTACGAAGATCAAATCTCTATGTTTTAAATGAACCTTCTTTCTGGCCTGTAATTCTATATTATGGCTGATCAGTAAATCACAAGAATTATGTCTTTATATGCACTCATACATGATGCGATGCCTGTAGGACAAGTAAGAGCATAATGCGTCATGTTACTGAAGTTCGGAGTTCAGGTGTGATTGCTCCATAAACCACTCAAACACTTCACTCATGCTTAACCCTGGTGTGTCCAGCACCTTTCGTCTATGCTCAGTCAACCGTACAATATATACACTTGCTAGAAACCTATTTGCAAGGGTGAATTCTTTAAATTTTCTCTTCTACAGTTGTAAAGTGGAAGAACATGCATTCCAAATGGTCTCTGAACCAGAAACCTTGGAACACAGATCATTTTAAAAACACACCAGCTGGCTAGAGCCTTGCCACAAAAGTGTCAGCACTAAGATTCCGTGGCATATGAGGTTTTGAGGTTGAGATGAGATCTGGAGGTTTGGAGAACAAGTTTGAGGATAACAATATTTGAGATTTCTCTTTGGATGTATGCTGTCTCTGGAATAACTGTGTTCTTCATTTGACATTTTGCTTTTCCACAAAGACATATTTGCGTACTTTGGAATAAAAACAACATATTCCATGTCATCAAACTTCTTTCTGTACACTGTTACCATATGTCATATGTGTGCTTGCATACATATCAGCGGTCACAGAGCTTGCTAACTTTCCAAGGACATAGGCTAAGTTTCAGATGGCTGAAGAGCTGTAATCAAGGATGGGTAGCAGTTGTGGCTGATGTGGTGTGACTGTGATGATAAGTGTATGTATGGGTGGGGTGGAAAGGGATTGGGTTGCTAGTGGTTGAACTTCTTAAAGACTGAGCTTACGCTTTATTCATCTTTTATTCCTAGCACCACACATAATGAATGCTGTATAGTAAGTTGCTTTTATTTGTTTTGTACTAAATAAACAGTGTATTTCTTCTGAACCTTTGTTGGCTCTTCTCTAAAATGATTCAAGTCCTTGGGAATATGTGACACCTTTGGTATTGAGAGAAGGGAGCTAGGTTCTATACAAGGTTATGCACCTGTGTGCACACAATTAATCTTGGTTGACTGGATGACTAGTGTATACAATACTTCATAGGGTTCTTCTAAAGATCAAGTGATGGACTACATTATTTGCAAGGTCTCTTCCCGCCTAATAATTCTTTTTTGGTCTCTTCAAAGACGAAATATGATCCCAAGAGCTATAATATTACCTATTTCTTCATGTGAACTTTAATAAATGATCCATGACATATTATGCTTTTTACCTTAAGTACATATGTTTGTAACACTTTTATTATTAACTGTGGCCAAGATGCCATTTTATCCCCATGTGTCAGGTGTTTCACCTCACAAGTTTAATAGTAACTTTGATCAAAAAGTGCCATCTCATACCTGCTTCAGGGGAGCTCTGTCGTTGCTACCTCTCAGAAATCAGCATTTATTGGGTGATGTCTCCCTGGACTATACTGTCTTACAATAACCTTAATGAGTGAGAACAGGACCATTCAGAGAGTGAAAAGTCATTGGGATTTGGTATTTAAGAGATTCAGAGCCAAGAACTCTTTGTTCTTCCCCTCACTTTTTTTGTGAATATGGAAACTGTCCCAGCTCACAGTAGGACATCAGTAAATTATAGGAAATGTTTTATCATTACCATTAGTACTCTTATGTTTTTATTTATTTTTATATCCCCATCTCCCACTACTCTATCCACCCATTGCCATCAAGTCAATTCCGACTCATAGCGACTCTATAGCAACCCTATAGGACAGAGTAGAACTGCCCCATAGGGTTTCCAAGGAGCGCCTGGTGGATTCCAACTGCCGACCTTTTGGTTAGCAGGCTGGCTCTTAACCACTGTACAACCAGGGCTGGTTTTAATACGTATTTCTGTTTCTGAGATATGAAGTTACATTGTTGCATGTGAACATGTGCTTTTAAGTTCTCTTTAATCAAGTTAACCACACTATTGGAAATATAGTTTAAGGAGACTGTTTGGAAGAGTGGCTAAGATTCAGACTCTGGAGTAAAATATCAAGTTTACATCCCCAGTCTGCTCCTATCTATAGACATATCACTTAACTTCTCTGTTCCTCAGTTTCCTAGTTGTTAATATTAGGGTGCTGAAGATAAAATAATCACCTACACCATAGGTATTTATGTGATTCAATGAATTAATACATTAAGACTGCTTACTATGAGCCTGCCACATAGTAGGTATTCAATAAATTTTGACTACTCTTATTGTTAAAAAGTATTTAGAATTCTCCTTTTGAATATTTAAATACATGCGTAGTTGACCTCTGGGAAATGCTATATTAACAATTGTATCATGATTACTGCTAACAAAAGAAGTGAGGTAGCTTGTGATGGGCAGTGGGGTCTAAAGGGCTCAGTTCAAATTCTGGCTTCATCCTTTGCTATTATTGGCCAAGTTACTTAGACTTTCAGGATATCAGTTTTCTCATGTATAAAAGAGTGATAATTATGGAAAAAAAAATACTGTGGTATACACATAAATAACAAAGCATGTTTTGGAATACTTGAGCTAATGCCCACTCATCTATTTTTACTCAACTCAGAAAAGAGTGACAAAGGAATGTGATCACTTAAACATACAACATAGGCTTATATAGGCTCATTTGTATATGGTATAATTGTGTGCTTATGATCAGGAGGCACAAAATCCTTGGACAAGAGTTGCTGAACTCCTCTGCTACGGTTTTCCAAAATGACACCACCACCGTTGACCTTGACTTCAGCACACTCCTGTCTCTGTATGCTTATCCTTCACACAGTATAATCTCTCAGACTGAGATTTAGGTGTTGGTAATTAATCCTCCCAGGCATAGCTCAGCATTTACAGGGCAATGAGAAACCACTTTTTTTAATTAGTATTTTATTTAACTCTTCATGAAAATATACATAACAAAACCAGCTCGCATTCATTTCTAGACATAATTATCAGTAACCTTGGTTACATTCTTCACAATATGTCAACATTCTTGTTATTTCTATTCTAGTTGTTCCACTCCCATTGACTTGCGTACACTCCCTACTTCCCAACCTTCTTGTCTATGTTTTAAGATAGCTATTGTCCATTTAGCCTTATATAGATAATTTTTTAAAAGAATGTAATACTCAAGGTTGACAATCTTACTTTTTGATCTAAACTGATGCTTAGTTTAAAGGTGACTTTAGGGGGTAGCTTCAATTCAAGGAATAAAGAATAAATCAGGGTGATAGTCTTGAGGACTCCAGTAAGAGTGGATTCTTTAGGATTTGAAGTTTTGTTCCACCATTTTCCCTCTATTAGGTTTCATCTACTGTGTCCCTGATCAGAACACTTGGTAACAGTAGTCAGGCACCATTTAGTTCTTTTGGTCTCAGGGTAGAGGAGGCAGTGGTTCACGGAGACAATTAGTCCTGTAGATTGGTTCCTTCTCTGATTTGGGGGTTTCCTTCTTTTCTTTTTTGTTTTAAATGAGTAGAGACCAATAGTTGTACCTTCCATGGCCAGTTATAAGCCTTTAAGACCCCAGACACCACTGACCCTACAGGGAGGTAGAAGATAAACTTAAAGAGCTATATTATGCCAGTTAACCGGATTATCTCATGAGACCATGACTCTAAGCCCTCAAACCAAGAGTACTAATCCTGTGAGGTGATTAGTTATGTCTAATTAGTCTCAGCATGAGTAGCCCCCACTTCTCCCTTTTTTTTGATTGTTGGTATTTGTGAAAAATTATACATAACTTCACATTTGTCATTTCATCCTTTTCTCCTATGTGTAGTTAATTGACATCAATTACATTAGTCAAGCATACAAACTTAACCCACTTTCTGTTCCACCTTTCCCGTCACCACAAACGAAAAGTGGTTACTATCTAGGGAATATTTCCCCTTACACCTCGCCTCCCCCTGTAACCAGTAACCACCACCAATGGACGTTAGTCTCTGTATATTTGTTGTTTTTGTTGTTAAGTGCCATCAAGTTGGTTCTGACTTACAGCGATCCTATGTACAACAGAACAAAACACTGCCCAGTCCTGTGCCACCCTCACAATCACTGCTATGCTTGAGCCCATTGTGGCAGCCACTGTGTCAGTCCATCTTATTGAGGGTCTTCCTCTCTTTTCCTGATCCTCTGTCTTACCAAGCACGTTGGCCTTCTCCAGGGACTGATCTCTCCTAATAACATGTCCAAAGTCTAGCCATCCTGGCTTCCAAGGAGCACTCTGTCTGTACTTCTTTCGAGTGAGACTTGTTTGCTTTTCTAGCAGTCCATGGAATATTCAATATTCTTCACCAATACCGTCATTCAAAAAGACATCAATTCTTCTTTGGTCTGCCTTTTCACTGTCCAGCTTTCGCATGCATATGACACAATTGAAAATACCATCCTTTGGGTCAGGCGCACCTTAGTCCTTGAAGTAGCATCTTTGCTTTGTGATACTTTAAAGAGGTCTTTTGCAGCAGATTTGCCCAATGCAATACATTATTTGATTTCTTGACTGCTGCTTCCATGGGCAGTGATAGTGTATATAAGTAAAATGAAATCCCGGACAACTTCATTCTTTTCTCTGTTTATCATGATATTGCTTATTGGTCCAGTTGTAAGGATTTTTGTTTTCTTTATTTCAAGGTGTAATCAATATTGAAGGCTGTAGTCTTTGATCTTCATCAGTAAATGTTTCAAGTTCTCTTCACTTTCCACAAACAAAGTTGTGTTATCTGCATAACAAAGGTTGTTAATGAGTCTTCCTCCAATTCTGATGCCCCATTCTTCTTCATATAGTTCAGCTTCTTGGATTATTTGCTCAGTATACAGATTGAATAAGTATGGTGGAAGGACACAACCCTGATGCACATCTTTTCTGACTTTCGGCCACTTAGTATCCCCTTGTTCTGTTTGAACAACTGCGTCTTTGTCTCGTTTGTCTCTCTACAGGTTCCTCATGAGCACAATTAAGTGTTGTGGAATTTCTGTTCTTCACAATGTTACCCATAACTTGTTATGATCCACACAGTCGAATGCCTTTGCATAGTCAATAAACCACAGTAAATATCTTTCTGGTGTTTTCTGCTTTCAGCCAAGATTCATATGATGTCAGCAATGATATCTCTCATGCCAGCCCCTCTTCTGAATCTGGCTTGAATTTCTGGCAGTTCCCCGTCCATAAACTGCTGTTTTTGAATTATCTTCAGCAAAATTTGGCTTGTGTATGATATTAATGATATTTTTCAATAATTTCTGCATTCTGTTGGATCACCTTTCTTTGGAATGGGAACAAATATGGATCTCTTCCAGTTGTTTGGCCAGGTAGCTGTCTTTTGAATTTCTTGGCATAGACAAATGAGCACCTCCAGTGTTGCATTTCTTTGTTGAAACATCTCAGTTGATATTCCATCAGTTCCTGTAGCTTTGTTTTTCACCAGTGCCTTCAGTGCAGCTTGGGCTTCTTCCTTCAGTACCATCAGTTGTTGATCATATGTTATGTCCTGAAATGGTTGAGCATTGACCAATTCTTTTTGGTTCAGTGACTCTGTGTATTCCTTCCATCTTCTTTTGATGCTTTCTGTGTCGTTCAATATTTTGCATATTTTTATTTATAAGAAACTACATTCAACAGTATAAGAATCTGGATTAATTGAGTCCTGATTTTGAATATTAAGACATAAGAAATTTTTTTAAAAAGGAATGGATTTTATTAATGCTTGAAATTGCAGACCATGTCCTCTTTTCCTCTTTATTTGCCTTTTCTCTTTCAAAATAATACATCGTGGAGTTTCATATCAGCAGATCTAAATTCTTTTTCGGAGACTATGCTAGAAAGTAGCAGTTTAGATGGCAACTTCTGGCAAAATAAAAATGTAACTGTGAAGGCTTCTTTTTCAAGACACTGAATTCACCACAAAGAGCTCTACAAATATGTGTATACCTGTGGAATTAAATTACCTACAAAATGACTCTAAACGTTGAGGTAAAGATAGTCCTCAAGAACCAGTAGGGGTATTTATTTGGAATTTTCTAAGCTCATGATATGATGGCATATAAATTCAGTTTATATTGCATTAATACTTGAGAGCCCTAAGACTCTTCAGTGAAAAGATCCTATTATTTATTATCTTTACAAAAAATTCTTATACTCAAATTTGTAACTGATGAATAAATTAATCTTAACTGAAAAGCCATATATTCTGAGATTGTTTTCCACCTGATACATGACATCAGGTCTTCTGTGGTATTTAGCAAGAAATTTCCTTCAACCTTTGTTTTCTACTTACAGGTCTGTACCTCACCACACCACCAACCAGGGGTAGGGGGTAGGGGAGAAGGGCGTTTAAATCTATCAAATTTCTGACTTTTTAAAATTCTTTCCATCTTTTTTAATGCCACTGTGCATTTCCTCCCCGCCTACCAACCCCCTCTCTAGGTAAAATATTTAAAAACAGCAGTATCATTTCCAAGGACATATAAGATAATGGGAAACAATTCACAGCAAAGACAGTGTTGGGTAATGCAGAGAGAGACGAATTTTTTTGTTTTGTTTTGTTGTTTACCGGTCCGCATTGATAACGTATGGGAAACGCAGAATTGAAAGAATAATTGCACAATTCATGATGTGGAGATAGTCTTGGGTAGCTTAGCAGAGAAGAAGAGGTCACAGGCTCTCAATACAAGTGGCTCTCTGTGCATTCAAAAATAAGGAAGAACCCCCATTCCTTTCTCCCAGAGGCTTGTTGGACAGCTGAGCCACCAGTTGCCTTTGCGTCATTATCCAGCTGCCTATCATTGAGTTTGTGACTGTGTCTCGGCCCTCTAAATATGCTTCTTTCAATTTAGACCGTTCATGCTAAAGGCCAAGGCCATTTTCAATGATTCTTCCCGCTACATGGACAGGCATATTCAAAAATGAAAAGTGGAGCTTCAGAGAAGAAAAGCCCAGAGTACACGCCCAGCATTATCGTTCTTACACAAATTAAGCTTGTGAAAGCTGGCATGGAATGGGCAGTCATTATTCCATGCAACCGTAACACAAAGTCCTACTTTCCCATAGCTTTTATAGCCATTAGAGTCAAAGCTAACAAATGCCACTGCCATCTTACTTCCAGTACAATTACTGCACTTTGATAAAGTACACTGGGAGCTCTTTCCCAGAAAAAGGCCATGTCTATAATGCAGCCTCATACTAATCAAAAGCAATTCTGGACAGAAAACATTTTTTTATGAATATAGAATTTTTCTCTATTATATTAGAGACAGAGTATGATGGTGGCATTCTGCAGAGGTACAGTGCAAATCTTGAAAGTAATTTACTGGACGTAAAAGAAATTCTTAATTAGAAAAGAAGGCTCATTAAGGTAACTTTACTTTGAAATAAATGATGGCAGGATGGCAAATCGGTGGATTTTACCTTTATGTGCTTTATACGTTCTCCTTTCCCAGAATTGTGACCAGAAGAAATAACGAAATCCTGTGTATTTTAAAATGGTTCTTGAAAGAATGATTAGGCGCTATTTATAATATTTAACTTCTAACTGTCTTCATGTTTAAGAATTTAAATAGGCATATTTATCTTAAAATTTATTAAATGTAAAAAGAAAAAAACACTGCTGTAGAAACTTTTAAAACAGGAACATTAAAGGATGTTAGTACTCGCCTTTGTAGTGAATGCAATAGTGCCACATTTCTGGATGTTTCCTTTTGCTAAAGACAAATTTCAGTTACTAAGAAACAACCAGGAGCACAGCCTTCCTTCCATCAAAGGACATATCACCTGTCATTTTCTTTTCTTTCTTCCTGTTTTTTCTTCCTTATAGCTTTCAGAAAGAACCAACAGAGGAATAATTAGATCTGCATTTTAAATCTCAAAATGTGAAAAGGTTTCACATGCTTATTTTCATTTAAAAACTCTTATTGTTTACATTTTCTAGTCATTGTTATGAATAATATAATTAGTAACTCATTTTACCTTCCTACCAACCCAAAGAGATGAATGCTATTGTGAGTATCATGATCATACCCATTCTATGGGTTAGAAAACCAAGGCATAGAAAGGTTCACTAATTTGTCTAAGGTCATTCAACAAGTCAGTGGCTCTGAAGCCAGTATAACACCAGAGTTCATGTCTTTAACCATTACTCAATGCGGGCTCTTGCTGGACACTGCTGCCTCATCGTGATCTTCCCAATAAGATGTGATAGGTAGAGGTAAATTCTGCCTTTATCCCCATTTTAATAGATAATAGATACTGTGAGAGGTTAAGTAACAAGTTAATTATAGAATCAAAAGACACAGTTTTTCTAAATTTAGTATTCTTTCCCACAGCTCTATATTATATTTTATTCATATGGTGTTGAGAAACCATAAATATATTATGACTATTATATAATTATTTTACCTACTAGAAAAGCATTGCTGAATGCATCTTTACACATGGTTTCACACTACACTTCTTGAGTAGCAATAGGCTTTTAAAACACACACACAAAAATACATACATATATATTAAGTGAATAAGACAGTCATATTGGCACATTAAATGAAAATATTTGTATTATTTTCATAAATAACGTGTGGATCATGTGAAACTGATTCTTAGAGGAGATAAATATTGAGGGTGAGCCTTGCAATTAATCTAGCATCTCTCATAGGAAAAGTAAATGTCAAAATTAATTAATTGCTATTAATTGCTCAAAAGCAGAAGATTCATTTTACCCATTTTACCCAAACAAGGTGTCAATATTAGTGATGTGTCATTGGGGAAAAAAAAAATTTTTAAATTTTAAAAGCATTATGTACACACACACATCTCATAGATTGCTACATGAGAAAAACAACCTGCCAGAAAACATGACCTGATTGTATGTGTGTGTGTGTGCAGAAAGCTAAGCTGGGAAGACTAAATATTTAACAATAGTTATTTCTACTGGTTAAGGTGATATCCTATATGTTGGTAATTTGTATAATATTTGACCATTTTTATAATGAGAAGTTTTTATCTTTATAACAAGAAAACTTAAATAGATAATAAAATAAAAAATTATAAGGTAAAGAAACAACCCTCATTGTATTTATATAGGAATTTATAGCAGGGAGAAATTAGAGATGGTAGCTAACATTTAGTGCAGGTTTTTCTCTTTCATTATATTTTATAGATCTATTTCTCCAGAGCAGTATATAGTTTGGTACCGTGGAAAACTTTTGCTGTTGTCAGATAAATAGTATTCAACCGAACAAAGAAGAAAACCATGGTAGTGAATTCATGTTGTTGTGTGCCATTGGGTCGACTCCAACTCACTGTGACCCCTGTATGACAGAATATAACTGCTCCATAGGGTTTAGCAGGCTATAGTCTTTACAGTGGCCGTTAGGTAGGTCTTTTCTCCCAGGGAGCTGTTGGTGGGTTCAAACCACCAATCTTTTGGTTACCAGCTGAGCTTTTAACCATTGTGCCACCAGGGTTTCTTAGTAAATACATAGTGGGTGGTATATACAAAACTAAGAAGATTGAAAAAAAATAAAGTCAAAAGAATTCTGTAGAGACTTCCGGCAACATGGCGCTCTAGGCAGAAGCACCACTCTGTCCCTCCACAGCAAAGATCCGAAAAACTAAGCCAAACAGAGAAAACAGCAATCCTGAAATCCTAAACATCAAATGAAGAGATAAAGAACTCATCCAAGCACCAAATGGAATAAGAAACTGACAGAGAGCAGAGAGCGAGGAGACATACACGGAGAGGTCCCCCATCAGCTAATGCAGCACAGATCCGCCATCTTGGACTCCTATCAGAGACCAGCAAATAGGGCGTATGAGAAAGCAGCTTCACAGAGCTTCCAGCAGGACACAGAGCAACCAGTAAACAGTGATATATGCTTTCCCACCCCCCACTCTTCTTCACCCCCGCTGCTTCCCTTGGCCACAGTATCTTGGCCAGGAAGCACCAGCTGCTTGGATTCCATCTGCATGCACTGGCCAACTCCCTGAGTGCCATTTGTTGGCTGCTGGTGTCGCTTTTTTCTGGTTCTTTTGATTTCTTCCTTACCTCTCACCACCTCCCCCTCCTTTCGCTCAAATATCTGGCTCTGTGTGACATCTTTGCTTCTTCCTGAGGGGCTGTAGATCTCCGTTGGAGTGTGGAACTGCTTCCCAGTCTGTGCTGCCATGCTGGTGGGATCCCGGGGCTTTTTGTTTGTTTGTTTGTTTTCCTTTTCTTTTCTCCAGTTAGGAGCCCGTTCTGGCTGGGTGGTGCTGCACGGCTTGGGACCTACCCCCTCGGCTTATACAGACGTGCAGAGGGATCCCTGAGGGCATTTCTTTTTTATGTTTTTTTTTTCCTGTTTTTTGGGGGGTTTTCTTGTTCTTTTTTTTTTAAATTTGTTTTGTTTTCTTTTCCCTCTTCTTCCCTTTTTGTCTTTCTTCATTACTCAGTTTCTCATCTCTTTATACCTTCCTTCTCTTCCTGTCCCCTGAATACCTGGAACTAGATACCTCTATGCCTCCTAGCCAGGCTGTACTTCAACACCTGGGAACAACTTCCCCAAACCTCATAGCCACACCAGTGCGATCCCTGGGAGCTTTGCTGTTCTTTTTTCTTTCTAATTTTTATTTATTCATTCTTTTCTTTTCTTTTCTTTTTTTCTTCTTCCCCTTTTTGTTTTTCTCCATTTCATAGTCTCTCATCTCTCCACTCCAACTGCAAGCTTCACAAGCACTCTTTTTTGTTTGTACGTTTTAGGCTCCTGTTCCTCTCTTCTCTCTCCCATACCCATCTTAGCTCCACACATCACAATCTCCCCCCTACATCCTGCCTTCCAGCACTGTGTGCTTAACATCACATCTCCAAGCAGCACAGGCACAGCCTACCGGAACCTGCCCTGCACTGATTACCGACTCCCCATGGTGGCTGTAGTAAGTGCCACGAACAACCCATCCCAGCAACT